>NW_027590542.1:0-25000 GCF_964213995.1 Mustelus asterias
GATAGAGCGAGAGAGAGAGAGAGAGATGGAGAGGAGGCTGCTGTGATTGAGATAAAATGATCCACAGAGAGGGAGAGATCTGCAGAGAGGCTGAGATACAAAGTGAGATGTCGAGACAAATAGAAAGTGGGGCTTTGGCAGGACAGAGTGACAAAGTTTCAGAGAGAGTGAAAGATAGAGAGAATGAGAGAAAAAGGGAAAGATGCTGCCATTGTGAGAGGCTGAGGTATAAAGGATGGGGAGAGACAGGGATTGGAAAGATGTGGAGAAACAGTTCTGAGGATGGGGGAGTTGCACAGACAGAGCTTCAGGGAGAGGGATTGAAATCTGTGGGATTACATTGGAGCAGGGATCACTGGGAATACCCCCTCCCCCTGACATACAGACCACTAACCCTAAGTGTAAAAGCCCCACCAGTCGATCTGTGAATAAAAATGAACGACAAAGACTTTTATTAACATTTTTCTCTCTGGTTATAGCTCTTGTCCGAGGATTCCTCACGGCAAAACTATTCGCTCTCTGCATCGCCAAAGTTTCCATAGGAATTCTCCTTGGAAGAGAGAAAGAGAAAATAAAGTGAAATTTGATTAAACACAAAACAAAAGCTGATTAAAAACAATAAAAGGCACAGCAAGATCCCAGGACTTGCTGAAATTCACAATCTCACTGGGGAGGTGGGGGAAACATTCATTTTCACCTCCTCATTATTAAACCCTTGACAAAATGGGAACAAGTTTCAAATGCAATGAACTTCCAACTGCCTCCTGTCTGTCCCGATATTGAATTTATTAAACACGTCAAAGCATTCTGGGGGCTTTACTCCAGAGACAGGCCAGTGAATAAACACAGGAGGCCCCAATGATGTTCCCACTTCTATCAGTCACCTCTCCCCGCCCCCCCCCCCTCTGTTTCTCCCTCTCCGTCTCTTACACACTTCCCCCAGACATCTATCTGTCCAATACCCCGTCTCTGCTCCTGTCTCTGGATAACCTGTCCTGATCTCTGCTCTGTTTCTCTATCTCAGGGTGAATCTGGATTGAAATGCTCTCTCTAAGTTTCTGTCTGACCGTTTAAAATGAAACTCACAATCAAAAGGGAAATGAGAGGGGGGTGCAGGAGAAGGAAAATCCACAATCCCACCCTGAAGCGGCTGCTGCACATTTTATTGAACCATTGAATTCAGCCACTTAAACCCTTTTGGGGGATTAGCAAACGCAAAAGTGCTCCTGAGATTTAGGCCGTGAAGTGCGGCCTAGTCACAGAGGCTGCATTATTCCTCAGGTAGAAAGAACAAACCCCCCTCTCTCCCACCGCCCCCCCCCCCCCCCCCCCCGCAGTTAAACAGAACAATCTTCTCCATCCACACCCACAAATCCCAGCGCCCTGTCTAAAAACACGAGCAGGACTCTGGGATTGAGAACAAGCCTTTCCCCCAGGCTCAGGAACTTGAATTTCAGCTCCCTCTCCCTCCCGAGTGCTTCACAGTGAGAGAGAGAGAGAGAGACTGGGAATGCTGCAATCAGGATCCCACAGGGAGTCCCACACTGCAGGAGGACACCCCCCACCCCCCGAGCCTCTGTCTCTATCCCCCTACCCCCCTCCACTAAGCCCCCGACACTCCCCACCCCTTCTCTGTTCCTCTCTCTGTTCCCCACCCTCCTTCCCCTCCATCTTTTCATGTTTAAAGTGTGGGGTGATGTCACAGTGCGGGGAATATGGGGCGAGGAGGAGGGGGGACAGAGAGCATGAGGGCACAGCAAGATCCCACACACACAGTCTGAGCAGGGCCAGATACAAAGTGATTTTTAAGTGAGGATTGGGTTAAAGTGAGTGGGCAATGAGGGGAACCACACGTCTCCCTCTCTCTCCCTCGCTCCCCCCCCCCCTCCATCTCTCCCCCACCCCAAATAAAAATAATGACAAGTCACTCCAGGATTGGGGCTGTTTGTACATTCGATATGAACAGGGAACCTTCCACTTCGAGCACAGTCACACCTCTCTCTCCGATTCCCTCTGTCTCTCACTGTTTCTTTCTCTCTGCCTGTTTCTCTGCCTCTATCTCTGAACCTGTCCAGCCCCCTCTGTGTCTCTTTTGCTTTCCCCCCAGATCTATATATATATCCAATACCCCATCTCTGCCCAGGTCTCTCCTACTCTGGATAATCTGTCCTGATCTCTGCTCTGTTTCCACCGTCTGGGGATGAATGGGGATTAAAATGCTCTCTCTGATAAGTTTCTGTCTGACCGTTTCAAATAATGACGTGTTGTGGGCCACGTTTGCTATTTCTCAGTGATTTCCATGGGGAAATGGGGAGGGAAGCTCCTTCTGCAAAGCCAGATCTCTCTCTCACTGCAATGTGGCAGCAGCCAGATTCCAATATTTTATATTGGGAAAAAATCTATTCAAACACAACAGCCCAGATTCAGCCTCAGTCACACAGCCGCTGGTTACAAATCCCACCTTCTGGGAGGGTGTGAGTGAGGGTCTTTTCCCCAGAGACTGGGGAGCTGGGCTGTGAGTGCAGAGCAGAGGACCCCCCCCCCTAACCCAGCCCCCCTCCAGTGTGTCTCCTCTCCCTGCCCCTCTGCCTTTGATCTCCCTCTGTTACCCTCCCTTTCTCTCTCTCCCTCCCTTTCTCTCTTTCCCTCCCTTTCTCTCTCCCTGTCTTTCTCTGTCTCTGTCCATCTCTCTCTCCCTCCCTGTCTCCCTCTCTCTCTCCCTCCCTGTCTCTCTCTTTCTCTCTCTCTCTGTCTTTCCCTCCCTGAAATTAAATGAACAACAATTCACATTGGTGTTTTCCTTCACATTTTATTGAAAGGTGAAATATAGACAGGAATGTCTGGGGAGAGAGAGAGGGGAGGGGTGCTGGGATTGGTAAGAACGCTGGAGAGACAGAGACAGGGAAATTATGAACCGCCCCCCCCCCCCTCCCCCCCCCCCCCCCCCCCCCCATCCAAATAGAAATTCCTGGGAAAAGAGAGAGGAGAATCTGGAGTCACACAGCACAGAAACAGGCCATTCGGCCCACCAGCTCGATGCTGGCCATCAAATCCCAATCTATCCTCCCCCCATTCCCCAGCGCTTGCTGCACAGACTACGATGCCTCGGTGATTGAAGTGCTTGAATTTACCCGACCCCGTTTCCACTTTCTTTCCTTGAACCCACTTTGCGGTCCGTGAGCGAGATTTCGTTTCATAAAGTGTGGTCGCCTCACATGCTCCAGGGACCCGGGTTCAATTCCCAGCTCAGGTCACTGTGATCCTGTGTCTCTTCCCCCACCCCCTCACTGCACCCCCCACAAACCTCACCTCTTGCTGTCTTTTCCTGTTTTCCCCCTCACTCTCCCCCTCTTTCCCTCCCTCCATCTTTATCTGTCTTTCTCTCTCTCTGTCTGTCCATCTCTCTCTCCTCCCTCCATCTTTCTCTGTCTTTCTCTCTCTCTCCCTCCCTCCATCTTTCTCTGTCGTTCTCTCTCTCTCTCTCTCTCTCTCACTCCCTCCATCTTTCTCTGTCTTTCTCTCTCTCTCTCTCACTCCCTCCATCTTTCTCTCTCTCTCTCTTCCGCTCCCTCCATCTTTCTCTCCCTCCCTGTCTTTCTCTCTCTCTCTCTTTCCACCCCTCCCTGTCTGTCTTTCTCTCTGTCTCTCCCCCTCCCTCCATCTTTCTCTGTCTCTCTCTCTCTCTCACTCACACTGTTTCTCTCTCTCTTTCTCCCTGCCTGTCTCTTTCTCTCCCTGTCTTTCCCCCTCTCTCTCTCTGTCTTTCCCCCTCTCTCTCTCTGTCTTTCCCCCTCTCTCCCTCTCTGTCTCTTTCTCTCCCCCTCTCTGTCTCTTTCTCCCTTTCTCGCTCTCTTCCTTTCTCTCTCTCCCCCCCACTCTGCCTCTTTCTCTCTCCCCCTCTCTGTCTCTCTCACACACTGTCTCTCTCTAATATGGTTATGAAGCTGCATATATAAGGTTAAAGATGTGGTGTTTGACAAATGTAAATATTGAAAAGAAATGCTGAGAAAACCAAAACGAACCATTCAGCGTTGTGTCTTTAGAAAGCCTGTGTCTTTGTGCTGGGGATTTTAAACTGCAGAAAGCAGGGCTGCAGAAGACAACTTTACAACATTTGTGTCCAAAGCAGCAGCCAGAGTCCCAGCAGAGCAAAACAGGCTTTGAATTGGGTCAATGATTTTAAAACAAGCTCCCAAACACACACAACCAATTGCATTCAAATTGGGGCGTTGGTGACAGCCTCAAGCCACTCAAATTGCAGGAATACTGTGAGGAAATTCTGGGTATTTAAACCCGGGACAGGGGGAAATAACGGGGAGGGAGCGACCTTGCTGCCTCTTTAGATTGAAGGAGGGAGAGTCTGATACTGAATCCTGCAGTAATATATACAGCTTCATCACATCACCATCTAAATAGAAGCAGAAACCAACTCAGAAAGTATTCCAGACCCAAGCAGCAGAAGAAAGTTCACACTTCCAACAGACGCCTGGTATTATATTATTTGAGGGTGACTCTATTCTGTAATGATTTATTTCATTATTCCTGAGTGAGTCTTGTCATTGGAACAGCATTCTATTGGGGAGTTTATTCAGTTTGTTCATTGTTTTAATAAGGTTGTCACCCAGTCTAAATTAAAGACCTGTTAGTTGTTCCTGATGGAGAGAGTGTCAGATCCTGCTTTAATTTACCAATTGCTGCCACAGTCCAAAGCTGTGCGGGTTCGGTGGATTGGCCGTGTTAAATTGACCCTAGAGTCAGGGGGATTAGCAGGTTAAAAGTGTAGGGTCATGGGATTAGGGCCTGGTTGGGATTGTGGTCGGTACAGACTAGAAGGGCCGAATGGCCTCCTTCTGCACTGTAGGGATTGAATGTCTAAAACCAGTAGCTTCCTCCTGTCTCACACACACTTACTTAAGATTACGAGGCAAGGTGTATCCCTTTAGGGGTTACAAAATAGCGCAGAGGGAAACATCACCTCAGCGTGGTAACAATATTTACAATCCCACAATCACACATCCACCCTCCCTTAGTCAATGAATGAATGATTCAAATTACAATGAAGGTAATTCTGCACAGCAAGATCCCACTGCCAGTCCCACGATGGAGGAGGACACCCCCAGACTCTGTGTCTCTTTCCCCCTGCCCCTCCTGAGACCCTCTCACACAGCCCCCCCCCCCCCACACCCTCTCTGTTTAGCTCTCCCTCCATTTCTCTATCTCTCTCTCTGCCTCCTCCGCCTCCCCAACCCTTCTCCTTCTCCTCAATCTTTCCTGTTTAAAGTTCTGCTCATGGGTCACAGTGTGAGGAATAGGGAGCCAGACCCACCTGTGTGCACAGCAAGATCCCACACACACACAACCTGGTGAGGGCCGGATTAAATAAATGCTGTGGGTGAGGACTGCAGGAGAGTCTGGGGGAAATGGGATCCACTCCTCTCTCTCTCTTCCCAAATTAAATTGACAACAATTCACATTGGTGTTTTCTTTAACCTTTTATTGAAAGATGAAATATAGACAGGAATGTCTGGGGAGAGAGAGAGGGGAGGGGTGCTGGGATTGGTAAGAACGCTGGAGAGACAGAGACAGGGAAATTCTGTACCCCCCCCCATCCAAATAGAAATTCCTGGGAAAAGAGAGAGAGAAAAGAATCTGGAGTCACACAGCACAGAAACAGGCCCTTCGGCCCACCAGCTCGATGCTGGCCATCAAATCCCAATCTATCCTCCTCCCATTCCCCAGCACTTTCTCCAGAGCCTATGATGCCTCGGCGATTAAAGTGCTTGAATTTACCCGACCCCTTTTCAAGCTTTTTCCTTGAACCCACTTTGCGGTCCCTGAGCCAGATTTTGTTTAATAAAGTGTGGTCGCTGTTGCAGTGCGGGCAAAGGCCACAGGCCCAGTGTGTGCACAGCAAGATCCCACAGCAGCAGCAGCAATGTGAACCTGAATCAGATGGGACACAGTCCTCCCCCCAAACCCCACCCCCCCCCCAACTCTCTCGCCTGCTGTGACCCCCCTTCCCCACTCACTACCCTGTGTGTGTGTGTGTGTGTGTGTCTGCATTATCCCAAATCTCCAGAAAGGCTGGAACTCCCTCTTAAAAGTAATCCTTTTTAAAACTAAAATCCCTGTGGTGCACAGCAAGATCCCACAAAGTGCAGTCAGCTGTGTTGAGCGTTTTGTAATTTGGGAAAAGTTTATACAGAGAGAGAGTGAGGCAGAGAGGGGCTGAGACAGTGAAATCAAACCCCCCGGGACACCCAGAATGAAAATCACACAGCACAAAATCCCAGGATTGCCCCTTTCCAGGTTTTACTGAGAGATTGTCCAACTAAATATTAATTCCTGGGAAAAAGAGGGAGAGAGAGAGAGAATAAAGAACAAAGAACAGTACAGCACAGGAAACAGGCCCTTCGGCCTTCCAAGCCTGTGCCGCTCCTTGGTCCAACTAGACCAATCGTTTGTATCCCTCCATTCCCAGGCTGCTCATGTGACTATCCAGGTAAGTCTTAAACGATGTCAGCGTGCCTGCCTCCACCACCCTACTTGGCAGCGCATTCCAGGCCCCCACCACCCTCTGTGTAAAAAACGTCCCTCTGATGTCTGAGTTATACTTCGCCCCTCTCAGCTTGAGCCCGTGACCCCTCGTGATCGTCACCTCCGACCTGGGAAAAAGCTTCCCACTGTTCACCCTATCTATACCCTTCATAATCTTGTACACCTCTATTAGATCTCCCCTCATTCTCCGTCTTTCCAAGGAGAACAACCCCAGTCTACCCAATCTCTCCTCATAGCTAAGACCCTCCATACCAGGCAACATCCTGGTAAACCTTCTCTGCACTCTCTCCAATGCCTCCACGTCCTTCTGGTAGTGCGGCGACCAGAACTGGACGCAGTACTCCAAATGTGGCCTAACCAGTGTTCTATACAGCTCCATCATCAGACTCCAGCTTTTATACTCTATACCCCGTCCTATAAAGGCAAGCATACCATATGCCTTCTTCACCACCTTCTCCACCTGTGTTGCCACCTTCAAGGATTTGTGGACTTGCACACCTAGGTCCCTCTGTGTTTCTATACTCCTGATGACTCTGCCATTTATTGTATAACTCCTCCCTCCCTACAGGAGAGGCAGATAGAGGAAGGAAATGGAGAGAAAAGCAGAGAGAAATAGACAGAATGGGGGAAAAGCTGTGGAGAGGATGAAATGAAAATCTGAACATCTGTAAACTGAATTGTAAAGGCCTCTGTGAATTTTATTCAACAATTGGGTTCATTGCTCTGTCTCCGACCCCTGTTATTTTAGATTTAAAACAAACTTATAGACAGTTTCATGCATAATTTACTCTTTGCCACCCACCAAAGGGTTAACCTGTTTGTGACTAATTGCAAAGCCGGGATATTTTAACCCCAGGCTTTCAAACTCCAGCCCCCCCATACACCCCACAATCGAACCAGAACTGGTTCATCCGAGGAAGCGTGATTAAAATTAAACCTGGATCAGGGTAAGAAAGAGACAACTCACATGCGGCCTATAGAACAGGCCTCAGTCCATCCATCCTCCTCTGGAGAAAAGCCCCTTGTCCAAGGATTCCGAGTCCCATTGCAGTCTTCAAAATTCAAATCCCTGGGAAGAAGAGAGAGAGAAAATAATTAATTAAAATACAAGAAATTGTTTAAATTAAATAGCACAAGAGGCCAGGATTCCCCTTCTGAGATTTTACTGAGAGATTGTCGAACTAGATATGAATTATTGGGGAAAAGAGAGAGAAAATTAATTAAATACAAGAAACCATTTAAATTAAATCTCACCGAAACGCAGGATTCCCCCCTCTCAGTTACACAATCTCTCAGAAACATCAGAATGGCATGAACAGAGAGAGAGAAATCTACAAACAGAATCTCCTAAAACTGAATCAAATATTCACAACCCCCCCCGTCCATCCCTGTCTCCCTCTCAGACTCCAGGAGCTGCTCATCTCCCTCTTTCAGTTTGGGAAGGGGCTGCTGATTCCTTCGGGACACTTTTTAAAATCGCCCTCCCGGGATTGATTTCTACAACTCCCTCCATCTCCCTTTCACTATCTCCCTCTCTTTTCTCCCTCTGCTCCTGTCTCTCTCACTCAGTGTAAAGATGGATGTCCCTGTCTAGATCCTTGTCCCTGTCCCCTCTCTTTGTCACTCATTGTCTCTGTCCATAGCTGTTTCTTTCCCTCTCTCTCATGTACTCTGCATTGAAATGAGCGATGCCATATTCCTGTCTCCCTGTTTATAATAACACAGTTTTTGTTGATTAATGGTTTAAAGAGACACAAAGGAAGATGGAGCCAGAGAGAGAGAGAGATTCTGGTGAGTGATAGACAGATATGGAAGAATGTTCGCGAGAGAGAGATTCTGGTGAGTGATGGGACAGATATGGAAGAATGATCGAGAGAGAGAGAGAGAGAGATTCTGGAGAGTGATAGATATGGAAGAATGCTCGAGAGAGAGAGAGATGAATGGAAAGAAACAGGAAGGGAGAGAAAGCTGAAGATAGGGGAAAAGTACTGGAGGGAGAGACAGAGAGAAAAGCAGAGAGAAATAGACAGAATGGGGAAGAAAGCTGTAGAGGGGAAGATAAATGTAAAGGCTGAACTTCAGAAAATTGAATTGTAATGTCCTCTGTGAAACGTATTTAACATTCGGGAACGTCAGTCTCTCCCATCCCTGTTACTTTGGATTTGCATCAAACTTTTAGAAAGTTTCATATTACAGATATTTAATTTACTCTTTGCCACCCACCAAACGAATTGCAAAGCCGGGATATTTTAACCCCAGGGTTTTAAACTCCAGCCTCCCCACTTCCCACAATTGAATCAGAACTGGTTCATCCGAGGAAGCGAGATTAAAATTAAACCTGGATCAGGGTAATAAGAGATAACAACTCACTTGCAGCCTATAGAACAGGCCTCAGTCCATCCATCCTCCTCTGGAGAAAAGCCCCTTGTCCAAGGATTCCAAGTCATGTTGCAGTCTTAAATTCAAATCCCTGGGGAACAGAGAAAATAATTAATTAAAGTACAAGAAAATGTTTAAATTAAAGAGCACAAGAGCCCCAGGATTCCCCCTTCTAAGATCTCACTGAGACATTGTCTAACTAAATATTAATTCCTTGGGAGAGATAGAATATAATTAATTTAAATATAAGAAAATGTTTAAATTAAATAGCACAAGAGCCCAGGATTCCCCCTTCTTAGATTTTACTGAGAGATTGTCCAACAAAATATTATTTCCTGGGAAAAAGAGGGAGAGAGAGGGAATAAAAAAGAGAGACAGATAGAGGAAGGAAAGGGATGGAGAGAGAGAAAGCAGAGAGAAATAGACAGAATGGGAGAAAAGCTGCAGAGAGGACTAAATGAAATTCTAAACTTCTGAAAACTGAATTGTAAAGGCCTCTGTGAATTTTATTCTGCAATTAGGAACAGCGCTCTGTCTCCCATCCCTGTTATCTTGGATTTAAAACAAATTGAGACAGTTTCATATTACAGACATTTAATTTACTCTTTGCCACCCACCTAAGGGTTAGTGTGTTTGTAACTAATTGCAAAGTGGGGATATTTTAACCCCAGGGTTTCAAACTCCAGCCCACCTCACACCCCACAATCGAACCAGGACTGGTTCATCCGAGGAAGCGAGATTAAAATTAAACCTGGATCGGGGTAATAAAGAGACGACAACTCACATGCGGCCTATAGAACAGGCCTCAGTCCATCCATCCTCCTCTGGAGAAAAGCCCCTTGTCCAAGGATTCTGAGTCCCATTGCAGTCTCTCATGTATTCTGAATTGAAATGAGTGATGCCATATTCCTTTCTCCCTGTTTACAATAACGGAGAGTTTTTATTGATTAAAGATTTAAAGAGACACAAAGAAAGATGGAGCCAGAGAGAGAGAGACATTCTGGAGAGTGATAGACAGATATGGAAGAATGCTCGAGAGAGAGAGAGAGAGATAAGAACATAAGAACATAAGAAATAGGAGCAGGAGCAGGCCATCTAGCCCCTCGAGCCTGCCCCGCCATTCAATAAGATCATGGCTGATCTGACGTGGATCAGTACCACTTACCCGCCTGATCCCCATAACCCTTAATTCCCTTACCGCTCAGGAATCCATCCATCCGCGCTTGAAACATATTCAGCGAGGTAGCCTCCACCACCTCAGTGGGCAGAGAATTCCAGAGATTCACCACCCTCTGGGAGAAGAAGTTCCTCCTCAACTCTGTCTTATACCGACCCCACTTTATTTTGAGGCTGTGTCCTCTCGTTTTAACTTCCTTCCTAAGTGGAAAGAATCTCTCCGCCTCCACCCTATCCAGCCCCCGCATTATCTTATAAGTCTCCATAAGATCCCCCCTCATCCTTCTAAACTCCAACGAGTACAAACCCAATCTCCTCAGCCTCTCCTCATAATCCAAACCCCTCATCTCCGGTATCAACCTGGTGAACCTTCTCTGCACTCCCTCCAATGCCAATATATCCTTCCTCATATAAGGGGACCAATACTGCACACAGTATTCCAGCTGCGGCCTCACCAATGCCCTGTACAGGTGCATCAAGACATCCCTGCTTTTATATTCTATCCCCCTCGCAATATAGGCCAACATCCCATTTGCCTTCTTGATCACCTGTTGTACCTGCAGACTGGGCTTTTGCGTCTCATGCACAAGGACCCCCAGGTCCCTTTGCACGGTAACATGTGGAAAGGATGAGTGGAAAGAGACAGGAAGGGAGAGAAAGCTGAAGATGGGAAAAAGTACTGGAGGGAGAGACAGAGAGAAAAGCAGAGAGAAATAGACAGAATGGGGAAGAAAGCTGTAGAGTGGAAGATAAATGTAATGGCTGAACTTCAGAAAATTGAATTGTAATGTCCTCTGTGAAACTTATTTAACATTCGGGTAAATCACTCTCTCCCACCCCTGTTATTTTGGATTTATATCAAACTTTTAGACAGTTTCATATTACAGATATTTAATTTACTCTTTGCCACCCACCAAAGGGTTAACATGTTTGTGACTAATTGCAAAGCCGGGTTATTTTAACCCCAGGGTTTCAAACTCCAGCCCTCCCACATCCCACAATCTAACTAGAACTACTTCATCCGAGGAAGCGAGATTAAAATTAAACCTGGATTGGGGGAATAAGAGATAACAACTCACATGCGGCCTATAGAACAGGCCTCAGTCCATCCTTCCTCCTCTGGAGAAAAGCCCCTTGTCCAAGGATTCCGAGTCCCATTGCAGTCTTCAAAATTCAAATTCCTGGGAAGAAGAGAAAATAATTAATTAAAATACAAGAAAATGTTTAAATTAAATAGCACAAGAGCCCAGGATTCCCCCTTCTCAGTTGCAAAATCTCTCAGTAAAATCTAAACATTAATTCTTGGGGAAAGAGAGAGAGAGAAAATAATTAAAATACAAGAAATTATTTAAATTAAATACAACAGCAAAAACCCAGGATCTCCCCTTAGTTACAAAATCTCTCAGTGACATCCAAACACAAGTCAGTTGTAAAGCAGAGACTAAAGAGATTGAGAGAGTTCCCTCCCTGTGTGTTTCTCTCTGTCTCTCTATTCCACTCTCATTCAGATCTCGCTCCCTCTGATATGAAACATTAAATCTGGATCAGGTTAATAAACACACACAACTCACCCGGGTGAAGCCTCAGTCAGCCCTCCCTCTGGAAGAAGCTCCTCTCCCTCGTCCTGGTCACAAACATTCCCGTCCTTTGGATCCGCGACACATCCCCAGTTTTCAAAATTCCTCAGGAGAAAGAGAGATAAAAATTGGTTAAAAAGAGAGAGAAAAAGAGACAAGGCCATTTTAACAATAAGACACACAACATATCACAGCGAGGAGTCCAGCATTTCCATTCAAGTCCATTCAGCATCATGTCCACACAAGCAAAGCACAGGTCAAAAAGCAGATTGACACACACACTGACACACACACACACTGAATCAGAGTGGGAATGTTTTCAGTGCAGGGGGATTATTGGTGTGGGGACTGAAGGCTCTCAGATTCACATTTATCCTGAGTGTGCTGGATGCAAACCCCACCCGAAGTCTCTGACATGTTTACAATGTCTGTCTCTCTATTGAGATGCTAATTCACCCCCCTCCCCCTCTCACCCCAGAGGAGTTTGTGGCAATGTCAGACTGACTCTTGATATGTTAATGCAGGCCGGCAATGGATTCTGCAAGTTCCTGTCTTTAGTTTCTTTAGTTTAGTTTCAAACTTTATTTCTTTTCCCCTGTAGGTCGTGTTCGTCCATTTCAAACACCCCCTGACCCCCCCACAGCAGCCCTGAAAATCCTTGCAGCCGCTCCCCACAACCCAGCGAGTGGAGGGGGAATGGGGATGTGTGAGTGAGTGTATTGGGGGGATTGTGTCAGTGTGTGTCTGTCTATCCCCCCCTCTCTGCTCACACTTCCTGCCCAGCCTGCTGAAGACAGGGAAAGAATGGGAGTTGAACAAAGCCTCCTCTCTGCCTCCATTTTCAAAGGATTTGCCCCTTTCTCACACCAGTTTTGACCATTGAGCTGTCCCTATCAATTGGAACAAAGTTTTATTAATCTCCCTGTGAGATATGAAGTCACTAAAAAACTAAATATAGGCAAAAACATCCCATTATTATACAGGGAGCTTCAATGGGATTTTAAACTGAAATCCTCGGATGTCAATTCCGTAGGTGAAAAGTTTCTAATTCATTAATTTGGATTAAATTAAAACCGGCCAGTATATTCTCACCAGCTGCTTTCTGTTAACTCTCCCCCTTATCACCGGTGGTTAGCACTGCTGCCTCACAGCGCCAGGGACCCGGGTTCGATTCCCGGCTTGGGTCACTGTCTGTGCAGAGTCTGCACGTTCTCCCCGTGTCTGCGTGGGTTTCCTCCGGGTGCTCCGGTTTCCTCCCACAGTCTGAAAGATGTGCTGGTCAGGGTGCATTGGCCGTGCTAAATTCTCCCTCAGTGTAACCCGAACAGGCACTGGAGTGTGGAGACTAGGGGATTCTAGAACATAGAACATTACAGCGCAGAACAGGCCCTTCGGCCCACGATGTTGCACCGACCAGTTAAAAAAAAAAACTGTGACCCTCCAACCTAAACCAATTTCTTTTCGTCCATGAACCTATCTACGGATCTCTTAAACGCCCCCAAACTAGGCGCATTTACAACTGATGCTGGCAGGGCATTCCAATCCCTCACCACCCTCTGGGTAAAGAACCTACCCCTGACATCGGTTCTATAACTACCCCCCCTCAATTTAAAGCCATGCCCCCTCGTGCTGGATTTCTCCATCAGAGGAAAAAGGCTATCACTATCCACCCTATCTAAACCTCTAATCATCTTATATGTTTCAATAAGATCCCCTCTTAGCCGCCGCCTTTCCAGCGAAAACAATCCCAAATCCCTCAGCCTCTCCTCATAGGATCTCCCCTCCATACCAGGCAACATCCTGGTAAACCTCCTCTGCACCCTCTCACAGTAACTTCATTGCAGTGTTAATGTCAGCCTACTTGTGACACTCGTAAATAAACTGAAACTGAGGGAGCTTTACTCTGTATCTAACCCCGTGCTGTATCTCTCCTGGGAGTGTTTTATGGGGACAGTGTAGAGCGAGCTTTACTCTGTATCTAACCCCGTGCTGTCCCTGTCCTGGGAGTGTTTGATGGGGACAGTGTAGAAGGAGCTTTACTCTGTATCTTACCCCGTGCTGTCCCTGTCCTGGGAGTGTTTGAAGGGGACAATGTAGAGCGAGCTTTACTCTGTATCTTACCCCGTGCTGTCCCTGTCCTGCGAGTGTTTGATGGAGACAGTGTAGAAGGAGCTTTACTCTGTATTGAACCCCGTGCTGTATTTGTCCTGGGAGTGTTTAATGAGGACAGTGTCGAGGGAGCTTTACTCTGTACCTAACCCTGTGCTGTACCTGTCCTGGGAGTGTTTGATGGGGGACAGTGTAGAGGGAGCTTTACTCTGTACCTAACCCTGTGCTGTACCTGTCCTGGGAGTGTTTGATGGGGACAGGACTTGGGGGACATTGGATTTTAGACCATGTTTAGGGTTTTAGACTTTTCGGAGTGAAATTCAGGAACACTTTGCCACACCAGGTGTGATATTAGTTTGGAACTACCTTCTATAATTCACAGTTGATGCTCAGTCGCTTATTAATGTTCAAACCTGAAGTTGATCGATGATTTTTTACACACAGGAGAATCAATTTAAAATCAATGGGTTGATGTTAAAATAGTTGCAGGAACAGAGAGACCTGGGCTTTCAGTTCATTTTTACATCTTAAAGATTCAACCTGGGGCTCAGAATCTGTCAGTTGAATCTACTTTTCCTGTCCCAAAAACGTGTCAACAATTGTGTTGAGGAATGTGACAAAAGGTGACATTCCTGCATCCTGCACAGTGGGGTTGGGAGGTTGTTTGAAAGGAGATTCAGAAAGTGTCAATTAGATTGTGTCTCTTTGCAGAAGGTGAGTATTTCACAGGAAATGCCGCGAGATAAAGGAAAGTTTTACCAATGTCTGCGTAACTTTCAAAGTCTCCAGACGCATGAAGGGGGCAGAGATTTTGTAATATTCAGAGCAGGAGATGCCAGACAATCACAGAATTGAAGATGTGAGGCCATCTCTTGTTTCTGAATGTCAATCTGTAGCTTTTAAACTTTAGTCCTGGGCTAATCATTCCAAGTTTGCAATCCCACACTTTGCTGTTGTGAATTTTGAGTTGTAAATTTTCTGAAATTGATTCTGTAATAAAAATCCCTGCAGGATGCAATGATTCCCATTCTGTCTGCTGCTGCAAAGCCCCAGTTTGTGTCTCAGTTTCACTATTTATCAACCATTTCAGATCCAAGAGTCATAGAATTCCTACCCTGCAGAATGAGGCCATTCAGCCCAACAAGCCTGCCCCGACAATCATCCCACCCAGGCCCCAATCCCCCTGACACTGAGGGGCAATTTAGCAAACGTGCAAACTCCACACAGACAGTCACTCGAGGCGGGGAATCGAACCCAGATCCCTGGCGCTGTGAGTCAGCAGTGCTAACCACTGTGCCACCGTGTCGCCCGGTGATGAGGCAGAACGTTTGCCAAAGTGCACAGAAATAGGCAGCATTGTCAGCATTTTAGCTGGAAGCTTCAAATGACAAAGGGATCATAATAGTAGAGTCACAGAATCCCTGCAGTGCAGAAGGAGACCATTCAGCCCATCGAGTCTGTACAGACTCTCTGACACATTACCTACTCAGGCCCTTGACCCAGCCCTATCCCCGTAACCCCACACATTTACCTTAATCCACTGAACCGACCCAGGTTTGGACAGGAAACGGCAATTTACTGTGTCCAATCCACAAATTTGGAAAATACTGGGATGGATTGAGAAATGGTTTCCGGGCAGAAAACAGAGCTCAGATACAAATGGGCTCTTTGGCCCAACTTTTCCCTGCCACCCAGTTTTTACCATTAAGCTGGTACCAATTGCCTGTGTTTGGCCCAAATCCCTCCATACCAATCTTACCAGAATAACTGTCTGAATGCTTTTTAAAATATAAAATTGTGCCCGCTTCTACTACGACCTCTTCTGAACCTTCTACTACGACCCGGCTGAACTAAGACCCCCTACCCTTCCGGGGACCGTATCCCTCTATCCCCATCCTATTCATGTATTTGTCCAGACGTTCCGTAAAACTCACTATCGTATCTGCTTCCACTACCTCTCCCGGCAGCGAGTTCCAGGCACCCACCACCCTCTATGTAAAAAAGTTGCCTCATACAACTCCTTTAAACCTTGCCCCTCACACCTTAAACCTGTGCCCCTAGTAATTGACCCTGGGAAAAAGCTTCTGACTATCCACTCTGTCCATGCTTCTCATAATCTGGTAGAATTCTATCAGGTCGCCCCTCAACCTCCGTCGCTCCAGTGAGAACAAACCAAGTTTCTCCAACCTCTCCTCATAGCTAATGCCCTCCATACCAGGCAACATCCTAGTAAATCTTTTCTGAACTCTCTCCAAAGCTTCCACATCTTTCTGGTCGTGTGTTGACCAGAATTGATCACGAGATTCTAAGTGCGGCCAAACTAACGTTCTATAAAGCTGCTCGATCCGTGCCCTCATTATTTTACAGCATGGAAACAGGCCCTTTGGCCCGACATGTCCATGCCGCCCAGTTTTTACCATTAAGTGTGTACCAATTGCCTGTGTTTGACCCATATCTCTCTGTACCAATCTTATCAATTTAGCTGTCTAAATTGTACCCGCCGCTACTACGACCTCTGGCAGCTTGTTCCAATCCCTCACAACCCTATGTGTTAAAAGAATTGCCCTCTGGACCCTCTCCTCTCTCACCTGAAACCTGCGCCCTCCAGTTTTAGACTCCCCTCCCTTTTGGAAAAGATGTTGACGTGGTTATCAAAGAACAAAGAAAATTACAGCACAGGAACAGGCACTTCGGCCCTCCGAGTCTGCACTGACCATGCTGCCCGACTGAATTAAAAACCCCCACCCTTCTGGGGACCGTATCCCTCTATTCCCATCCTATTCATGTATTTGTCCAGACGCCCCATAAAACTCACTGTCGTATCTGCTTCCACTACCTCCCCGGCAGTGAGTTCCAGGCACACCACCCTCTCTGTAAAATCCTTGACTCATACATCTCCTTTAAACCTTGCCTCTTGCACCTGAAACCTATGCCCCCGAGTAATTGACTCTTCGACCCAGAGAAAAAGCTTCTGACTTTCCACTCTGTCCATGCCCCTCATAATGTTGTAGACTTCTACCAGTTCACCCCTCAACCTCCGTCGTTCCAGTGAGAACAAACCAAGTTTCTCCAACCTCTCCTCATAGCTAATGCCCTCCATACCAGGCAACATCCTGGTAAATCTTTTCTGAACCCTCTCCTTCGGGTAGTGTGTCGATCAGAGTTGAACACTATATTCCAAGTACAGCTGAGCTAAGGTTCTATAAAGTTGCTATATCCATACCCTCATTATTTTATAGACTTCTATAAGACCCTAAGCCTACTCAAGGGAAAAAAGTCCCAGACTATCCAGCCTCTCATTATAACTCAAACCATCAACACCCTGTAGCATCCCAGTAATTATTTTCTGCACACTTTCCAGTTTAATAATATCCTAACAATAATAGGGTGACCAGAACAACACACAGCATTCCAAGTGTGGTCTTACCAATGTCTTGTACAACTTCAACAAGACGTCCCAACTCCTGTATTCAATGTTCTGACCAATGAAACCAAGCATGTGGAATGCCTTCTTCACCACTCTATCCACCTGTGACTCCACTTTCAAGGAGCTATCAATCTGTCCCCCGAGAACTCTTTGTTCTGTAACTCTCACCAACACCCGACCATTAACTGAGTAAGTCCTGCGCTGGTTCGATCTCCCAAAACGCATCACCTCGCATTTATCTAAATTAAACTCCATCTGCCATTCATCAGCCCACTGGCCCAATTGATCAAGATCCCATTGCAACCCGAGATAACCTTCTTCACTGTCCACTATGCCACAAATCCTGGTGTCATCGGCAAACTTACTAACCATGCCTCCTAAATTCTCATCCAAATCATTAATATAAAGGACAAATAACAGTGGACCCAGCACCGATCCCTGAGGCACCCCGCTGGTCACAGGCCCCCAGTTTGACAAAAAAACAACCCTCTACAACCACCCTCTGTCTTCTGTCATCAAGCCTATTTTGTATCCATTTGGCAACCTCACCCTGGATCCCGTGAGATTTAACCAAATCTTGTCTGCTTTTGTTTTTAAATGTTTACATTTTTAAACACTGAAACCTCTTGCCCTTGTTGGGAATATCAGTGCGGTTTGAGAAAAGCAAACACTGATCCCACACTCAACAGCCCCCAACACAGGACTGAGCAGAGAGTGTGAAATGTGACTGGTGTGAGTGTGGATTGTCTTTTAAAAGTGGGTAAGAAAGACTCCTCCATTTTCAAATCTTTACCTTGTTTATGTAGCGTCTCGGACTCCCCTGACACTCACTATCCATCTGAATTAATCTCTATTCCTCACTGTCTAACTGTTACTCTCTGCATTGCTCCCTCTCCCTATCTCTCTGTTGCTCTGCATCGCTCCATCTCTCTCTCTTCCTCTCTCTCTCTCTCTCTCCCTCTCCCTCTCTATCCCTCTCACCCTCTCCCTCTCTATCCCTCTCATCCACCATGTTGTTTATCGTTAAGGGGTCTAATCACGGAGAATTCAAACACTCTTTCTGTTTCTGTCTTGGCAGAATTAGCAACGTGAGTGGATATTTCAAGACTGGATTCACACAATACAGACAGAACGCTGGTGAGCTCAGTACACGTGGTACCTGAATGTTACAATAAGATAGAATCTGTATTCAGACAACTGTCACCCCACAGGGTCCAAACTTCACCATGTTAATTTGATTTGATTTGATTGATTTGTATTGGGATGCAGTGAAAAGTATTGTTTCTTGTGCGCTATACAGACAAAACATACCGTTCATAGAGTACACAGGGAGAAGGAGAGGAAAGGGTGCAGAATATAGTGTTGCAGTTACCGATAGGGTGGAGAGAAAGATCAGCTCACACACACTCTCTCTCTTACACACTCTCAGACACACACATAATCTCACACACACACATACACACACTCTCTCTCTCACACACACACTCTCTCTCTCACACACACACTCTCTCTTACACACTCTCAGACACACACACAAACTCTCACACACACACACACAAACTCTCACACACACACACACACGCTCTCACACACACACACAAACTCTCACGCGCACACACAAACTCTCATACGCACACACAAACTCTCACGCGCACACACAAACTCTCATACGCACACACAAACTCTCAGACACACACACAAACTCTCATACGCACACACAAACTCTCACACACACACACAAACTCTCATACGCACACACAAACTCTCACACGCGCACACAAGCTCTCACACGCGCACACAAGCTCTCTCACACACACACTCTCTCTCACGCACACACAATCTCATGCACGCGCACTCTCACACTCTCTCTCACATACTCTCTCTCACACACTCTCTCTCACACTCTCTCTCACACTCACTCTCACACACTCACTCTCACACACTCACTCTCACACACTCACTCTCACACACTCTCTCTCACACTCTCTCTCACACACTCACTCTCACACACTCACTCTCACACACTCACTCTCAAACACTCTCTCACACACACTCACTCTCACACACTCACTCTCACACACTCACTCTCTCACACACTCACTCTCTCACACACTCTCTCTCTCACACACACACACCCTCTCTCTCTCTCTCACACACTCTCTCTCTCTCTCACACACACTCTCTCTCTCACACACTCACACACACACTCACACACACACTCCCCCTCTCACACACGCACAATGATGGGGCAAAGTGTAGAGGAAGATTTGCTCTGTATCGAACCCCATGCTGTACCTGTCCTTGGAGGACGAGAGGGGGGAGTTAATAGTGGGAAATGAGGATATGGCTGAGTCTTTAAATAAGTTTTTTGTGTCGGTCTTCACGGTGGAGGACACAAATAGTTTGCCAAATATTAACGATAGAGGGTTGGCAGCAGGAGAAATACTTAATACAATTAATGTTACCAGAGAGGCAGTGCTGGGTAGACTAATGGGACTGAAGGTGGATAAGTCCCCGGGTCCGGATGGAATGCATCCCAGGGTATTGAAAGAAATGTCAGAGGTAATAGTGGATGCGTTAGTGATTATTTATCAAAACTCGTTGCATTCTGGGGTAGTGCCGGTTGATTGGAAAACGGCTAATGTTACGCCGCTGTTTAAAAAAGGAAGGAGACAAAAGGCGGGTAACTATAGGCCGGTCAGCTTAACGTCTGTAGTAGGGAAAATGCTGGAATCCATTATTAAAGAGGAGATAGCAGGGCATCTGGATAGAAATGGTTCGATCAATCAGACGCAGCATGGATTCATGAGGGGAAAGTCGTGCTTGACGAACATGTTGGATTTTTATGAAGATGTGACTAGGGCGGTTGATGGAGGAGAACCGGTGGATGCGGTGTTTTTGGATTTCCAAAAGGCGTTTGATAAGGTGCCCCATAAAAGGCTGCTGAAGAGGATTAGGGCACACGGAGTTGGGGGTAGTGTGTTAAAGTGGATTGGGGACTGGCTATCCGACAGGAAGCAAAGAGTCGGAATAAATGGGTGTTTTTCTGGTTGGAGGAAGGTAACTAGTGGCGTGCCGCAGGGATCGGTACTCGGGCCGCAACTGTTTACCATTTATATAGATGATCTGGAGGAGGGAACGGAGTGTAGGGTAACGAAGTTTGCAGACGACACAAAGATAAGTGGAAAAGTGAATCGTGTGGAGGACGGAGAAGATCTGCAGAGAGATTTGGACAGGCTGAGTGAGTGGGCGAGGATATGGCAAATGGAGTATAACGTTGATAAATGCGAGGTTATACACTTTGGAGGAAATAATAACAAATGGGATTACTATCTCAATGGAAACAAATTAAAACATGCTACCGTGCAAAGGGACCTGGGGGTCCTTGTGCATGAGACGCAGAAGCCCAGTCTGCAGGAACAACAGGTGATCAAGAAGGCAAATGGGATGTTGGCCTATATCGCGAGGGGGATAGAATATAAAAGCAGGGATGTCTTGATGCACCTGTACAGGGCATTGGGGAGGCCGCAGCTGGAATACTGTGTGCAGTATTGGTCCCCTTATATGAGGAAGGATATATTGGCATTGGAGGGAGTGCAGAGAAGGTTCACCAGGTTGATACCGGAGATGAGGGGTTTGGATTATGAGGAGAGGCTGAGGAGATTGGGTTTGTACTCGTTGGAGTTTAGAAGGATGAGGGGGGATCTTATGGAGACTTATAAGATAATGCGGGGGCTGGATAGGGTGGAGGCGGAGAGATTCTTTCCACTTAGTAAGGAAGTTAAAACTAGAGGACACAGCCTCAAAATAAAGGGGGGTCGGTTTAAGACAGAGTTGAGGAGGAACGTCTTCTCCCAGAGGGTGGTGAATCTCTGGAATTCTCTGCCTACTGAGGTGGTGGAGGCTACCTCGCTGAATATGTTTAAAGCGCGGATGGATGGATTCCTGATCGGAAGGGGAATTAAGGGTTATGGGGAGCAGGCGGATAAGTGGAACTAATTCACTTCAGATCAGCCATGATCTTATTGAATGGCGGGGCAGGCTCGAGGGGCGAGATGGCCGACTCCTGCTCCTATTTCTTATGTTCTTATGTTCTTATGTTCTGCAATAGCTTACCATGGGGAACCTTATCAAACGCTTTGCTGAAATCCATATACACCACATCAACCGCTTTACCCTCATCCACCTCTTTGGTCACCTTCTCAAAGAACTCAATCAGGTTTGTGAGGCACGACCTACCCTTCACAAAACCGTGTTGACTATCCCTAATCAAATTATTCCTTTCCAGATGATGAGAAGAAATGATTATTATGAATCCTATCTCTTACAATCCTTTCCAAAACTTTGCCCACAACAGAAGTAAGGCTCACCAGTCTATAATTACCAGGGTTGTCTCTAATCCCCTTCTTGAACAAGGGGACAACATTTGCTATCCTCCAGTCTTCTGGCACTGTTCCTGTAGACAATGACGACCCAAAGATCAAAGCCAAAGGCTCTGCAATCTCCTCTCGAGCCTCCCAGAGAATTCTGGGATAAATCCCATCCGGCCCAGGGGACTTATCTATCTTCACACTTTCCAGAATTGCGAACACTTCCCATCTCGTCCAAACGCCTGTCTCTCAGTATTCTCGTCGACAACATTGTCATTTTCCTGTGTGAATACTGACGAAAAATATTCATTCAGCGCCTCTCCTATCTCTTCAGGCTCCAGGCACAACTTCCCACTCCTGTCCTTGACTGGCCCTAATCTTACCCTAGTCATTCTTTTACTCCTGACATACCTAAAGAAAGCTTTAGGATTTTCCTTGATTCTACCTGCCAAAGACTTCTCATGTCCCCTCCTGGCTCTTCTTAACTCTCCCTTTAGGTCCTTCCTGGCTAACTTGTGACTCTCAAGTGCCCTAACTGAGCCTTCACGTCTCATCTTTACATAAGTCTCCTTCTTCCTCTTCACACGAGATTCAACCTCCTTAGTAAACCACGGTTCCCTCGGTCGACCACTTCCTCCCTGCCTGACAGGTACATATTTATCAAGGACATAAGAACATAAGAACATAAGAACATAAGAAATAGGAGCAGGAGTAGGCCATCTAGCCCCTTGAGCCTGCCCCGCCATTCAATAAGATGGCTGAACTGAAGCGAATCAGTTCCACTTACCCGCCTGCTCCCCATATCCCTTAATTCCCCTATCGATCAGGAATCCATCTACCCGTGATTTAAACATATTCAACGAGGTAGTCTCCACCACTTCAGTGGGCAGAGAATTCCAGAGATTCACTACCCTCTGAGAGAAGAAGTTCCCCCTCAACTCTGTTCTGAACCGCCCCCCCCCCCTTATTTTGAGGCTGTGCCCTCTAGTTCTGGTTTCCCTTCTAAGTGGAAAGAATCTCTCCACCTCTACCCTATCCAGCCCCTTCATTATCCTATATGTCTCTATCAGATCACCCCTCAGCCTTCTAAACTCCGAGTACAGACCCAATCTGTTCAATCTCTCCTCATAAGCTACACCCCTCATCTCCGGTATCAACCTGGTGAACCTTCTCTGCACTCCCTCCAAGGCCAATATACCCTTTCGCAAATAAGGGGACCAATACTGCACACAGTACTCCAGTTGCGGCCTCACCAGTGCCTTGTACAGTTGCAGCAAGACCTCCCTGCTTTTATATTCTATCCCCCTCGCGATAAAGGCCAACATTCCATTCGCCTTCTTGATCACCTGCTGCACCTGCAGACTGAGTTTTTGCGATTCGTGCACAAGGATCCCCAGGTCCCTCTGCACAGTCGCACGATGTAATTTTTCTCCATTTAAATAATATTCCAATTTACTATTATTTCTTCCAAAGTGGATAACCTCACATTTGCCAATGTTATATTCCATCTGCCAGATCCTCGCCCACTCGCTCAGCCGATCCAGACTTTCCGCATCCTCCACGCAATTCACTTTCCCACTCACCTTCCTGTCATCAGCAAACTTTGTTACCCCTACACTCTGTCCCCTCCTCCAGATCGTCTATGTATTTGGTAAACAGTTGAGGTCCCAGTACCGATCCCTGCGGCACGCCACTAGTTACCATCTGCCAACCAGAAAAGCACCCATTTATCCCAACTCTCTGCTTCCTGTTAGATAGCCAATCCCCAATCCACGCCAACACCTTACCCCTAACTCCGTGTACCCCAATCTTCTGCAGCAACTTTTTGTGAGGCACTTATCAAACGCCTTCTGGAAATCTAAAAACACCGCATCCACCGGTTCCCCTCCGTCAGCCGCACTCGTCACATCTTCATAAAAGTCCAGTAGATACGTCAAACATGACTTTCCCTTCATGAATCCATGCTGCGTCTGCTTGATCGAACCATTCTTATTCAGGTGCTCTGTTATTTCCTCTTTAATAATGGACTCTAGCATCTTCACAACTACGGACGTTAAGCTGACCGGCCTGTAGTTACCCGCCTTTTGTCTATTTCCTTTTTTAAACAGCGGCGTAACATTAACCGTTTTCCAATCAGCTGGCACCTCCCCAGAGTCCAGCGAATTTTGACAAATAACCACTAACGCATCCGTTATTACCTCTGACATTTCTTTCAGCACCCTGGGATGCATTCCATCCGGGCCCGGGGACTTGTCCACCTTCAGTCCCGTTAGTCTACCCAGCACTGCCTCTCTGGTAATATTAATTATATTGAGTACCTCTCCTCCTACCAACTCTCGATCTCTAATATTCGGTAAACTATTTGTGTCTTCCACCGTGAAGACCGACACAAAGAACTTATTTAAAGTTTCAGCCATTTCCTCATTTCCCACTATTAAATCCCCCCTCTCGTCCTCCAAGGGTCCAACATTCACTCGAGCCACTCTATTCCTTTTTATATATTTGTAAAAGCTTTTACTGTCATTTTTTATATTTAGAGCTAGCCGAGCTTCATAACCTACCTTTCCTTTCTTTATCGCTTTCTTAGTCGTTCTTTGTTGTTTCTTAAAGTTTTCCCAATCCACTAATTCTCCACTATTTTTGGCCACTCTGTACGCATTTGTTTTTATTTTAATACTCTCTTTTATTTCCCTCGTTATCCACAGCTGGTTATCCCTTTTCTTACAGTCCTTCTTTTTCACCGGAATATATTTTTGCTGAGTACTTAAAAAAATCCCCTTAAAAATCCTCCACTGTTCCTCAGCTGTCCTACCTACCAGTCTGCTCGCCCAGTCTAGATTAGCCAATTCCCACTCATCCTATCAAAGAACAAAGAACAATACAGCACAGGAACAGGCCCTTCGGCCCTCCAAGCCCGTGCTGCTCCCTGGTCCAAACTAGACCATTCTTTTGTATCCCTCCATTCTCACTCCGTTCATATGGCTATCCAGATAAGCCTTAAACATTCCCAGTGTGTCCGCCTCCACCACCTTGCCCGGCAGCGCATTCCAGGCCCCCACCACCCTCTGTGTAAAATACGTCCTTCTGATATCCGTGTTAAACCTCCCCCCCGTCACCTTGAACCTATGACCCCTCGTGAACGTCACCACCGACCTGGGAAAAAGCTTCCCACCGTTCATCCTATCTATGCCTTTCATAATTTTATACACCTCTATTAGGTCACCCCTCATGCTCCGTCTTTCCAGTGAGAACAACCCCAGTTTACCCAATCTCTCCTCATAAGTAAGCCCTTCCATTCCAGGCAACATCCTGGTAAACCTCCTCTGTACTCTCTCCAAAGCCTCCATGTCCTTCTGGTAGTGTGGCGACCAGATGCGGCCAAACCAACGTTCTATACAACTGCA
>NW_027590542.1:30000-85000 GCF_964213995.1 Mustelus asterias
GGGACAAGCAGAAAGAGGGAGCAAGTCAGATCCACAGGAAAATACACAAACAGAGGGAGAGAGAAAGAGCGAGAGAGACCGTGCAAAAGGCAAAGGGACCAAATGACATTAAATGTTTTACGAAATGAGAGACAGAGTTGGGAAGAAAGAAAATATAATTAAAATGGAGGCAGTGAATTGTAAAACAAAAGATTTGATTTGATTTGATTTATTATTGTCACATGTATTAACATGCAGTGAAAAGTATTGTTTCTTGCGGGTTATTCAGACAAAACATACTGTGATAGAGAAGGAAAGGAGAGAGTGCAGAATGTAATGTTACAGTCACAGCTCGGGTGTGGCCAAATCTATGAGAAATTACATTAAGGCGTTGTTAGAGAGTTTTAAAGAGTTAGAATGAAGTTTTAGAAGCACAGAACAAGAGTAAAAGATAAAATTAGAAGCTGGGCACAGCTCGCCTCGCTCCGAAGAGAACAAGCATGGGCTTGAGAAAAGAAGGAATTTATCAACAACTGCGTTTATATAACATCTTTAATGGAGCTGAAACAGGTGAAACAAAAACAAAGTCACAATTTCCCAATTCATGTGTGTTGGTGAAAATGAGGCAGTCGGCAAGGAGTTTGTGTGAGTCTGAGGGAGACCATGGCTCTGATTCACTGGGATACCAACTGTGTGCAACCGAACCAAGGGACAGAGATGGATATCACGATTGCACCAGACATTTAGAACAGATATTAATAATAACCCAATCACTTGTGTGCAGAACAGCTTTGAACAACAGAGATAAATATTACCCACATGACAATCTATGGCTGCATTACAAAATCCTGAACAATATGACTTTCGTTGGTATGTTTTTGAATGCAAGAGTGAATATGTCACACCTCCTCCGTACCCCAATTTTTCCCTACCTAATGATGTAGATGATAGCATTGCCCACTTCTGATAAAGTGGACCACATTATCCATTTCAAATTGTCCCTTTTTCCAGAGTGGATGAATATGTCTGTGATAAATGCTTTGTGCACTTTTGGCATTCACCTCTGCTTCTCAATGAGGTTGCATACCAGTCACGCAGCGAGTATTCCAGGAATGGAAAGTGACAGTCTCCCTTATATATACACACAAGGTCCTTTTTTTGATCCGTTTACGGTGAATAAAACTATACATTTTCCATTCCTTCTTCTGTACACTCCCCATCGCGCGGTGAAACATTTTGCAGAAAATACGGACACATGGGATTGAGGGTGATTTAGTGGTTTGGATCAGGAATTGGCTAGCTGTAAGAAAACAAAGGGTGGTGGTTGATGGAAAATATTCATCCTGGAGTTCAGTTACTCGTGGTGTACCGCATGGATCTGTTTTGGGGCCACTGCTGTTTGCCATTTTTATTAATGACTTGGATGAGGGCGTGGAAGGATGGATTAGTAAATTTGCGGATGACACTAAAGTCGGTGGAGTTGTAGACAGTGCGGAGGGAAGTGGCAGGTTACAGAGGGACATAGATAAGCTGCAGAGCTGGGCTGAGAGGTGGCAAATGGAGTTCAATGCGGAAAAGTGTGAGGTGATTCACTTTGGAAGGAGTAACAGGAATACAGAGTACTGGGCTAATGGTAAGATACTTGGTAGTGTGGATGAACAGAGGGATCTGAGTGTCCATGTGCATAGATCCCTGAAAGTTGGCACCCAGGTTGATAGGGTTGTTAAGAAGGCGTAAGGTGTGTTCGCTTTTATTGGTAGAGGGATTGAGTTTCGGAGCCAGGAGGTCATGCTGCAACTGTACAAAACTCTGGTGCGGCCGCATTCGGAGTATTGCGTACAGTTCTGGTCGCCGTATTATAGGAAAGATGTGGAAGTGTTGGAAAGGATGCAGAGGAGATTTACCAGGATGTTGCCTGGTATGGTGGGAAAATCGTATGAGGAAAGGCTGAGGGGCTTGAGGTTATTTTCATTCGAGAGAAGAAGGTTAAGAGGTGACTTAATAGAGGCATACAAGATGGTGAGAGGATTAGATAGGGTGGATAGTGAGAGCCTTTTTCCTCGGATGGTGTTGGCTAGCACGAGGGGACATAGCTTTAAATTGAGGGGTGAGAGACATAGGACAGATGTTAGAGGTAGGTTCTTTACTCAGAGAGTAGTAAGGGCGTGGAATGCCCTGCCGGCAGCAGTGGTGGACTCGTCAACGTTGAGAGCGTTCAAGTGGTTATTGGATAAACATATGGATGATATTGGAATAGTGTAGATTAGAGGGGCTTTAGATTGGTACCACTGGTCGGCGCAACATCGAGGGCCGAAGGGCCTGTACTGCGCTGTAATGTTCTATGTTCTATGCTACTGGCAAAAGCAATAAGATTTGTAGCACCAACAATCTCCATTAGAAAATTAACAAGCAGAGACGACAGCATGTCATCATATCTGGTGTTCTCCAGACAAGGTCTTTGCTAATCTGCTTTTATTTCAGTTGCGCACATAAATCAAGCTTGTGATGCCTTTGTATTGACTGGAGTTTCGACCTCTTGTGAATTGTAATAATTTCCGCAGCTAAGTTACTCGTTCAGTGCGTGCAAACCGCAAGTTGACCAAAACCAAGCACAAATTTCGTTCCATGTGTTTCATTTATCAGATCAGGTCAATAGAAGGCAGAAAGAGAGACTTCTGCTGTTCCTAGTTGATAAAACCATAAGCACAGGCGTTATGGAAACCAGGACTGTCCCACTGTATTTGCCACAAGTGGAAATTACCAACTGACTCAAGAACAGCTTCTTCCCTGCTGCCATCAGACTTTTGAATGCCCCCCCCCCCTCGCATCACACTGATCTTTCTCAACACCCCAGCTATGACTAACACTACATACTTCTCCTTTCCTTTTCTATGTACAGTGTGCTTTGTCTGTATAGCGTGCAAGATGCAATACTTTTCACTGTACACTAATATATGTGACAAGAATAAATCAAATCAAAATCAAATCAAATAAATTCCCCCTCCGACAGCTCCTATCAACTCCAAAGTTCCAACAACAAAATAAACTGGTCATTTGTGATTTCAGAAAAAAGGTCTGCGTAATTTTACAATGTGGATGTTTTCCTTTAATTTCTTTGATCCTTTTTTTGAAATGAATTGTCCTTTCTTTCCATGCCCTCACTAAAATACTGGGTGGAACTGAATGCGTTTTCCCGCGGTAAGTTTGGAGCGGGTGGGGAAGGTATTTAATCAGGTGGGAGAGTGATTGATGCGGAACCTGTCACTTTCCTGCCTCATGAATGGCCTTTCTGCCGGCCAACAATTGAGGCCGTTAGGTGGGCATTTAATGACCACCGAAGGGCCTCATCCTGTCACTGCTGGTATTCACCCAATGGTGGATGGGGAAACTTGTCATGCGGGGAGCTTGAAAAGTAAGCATTGATCACTCTCACACTGTCAGGTTGTTTGTGGGTTCCTGGATCGGGAGGGGGGAGGGCGGAGGTGGCTTATTTAAAGGCTCTGAAGTGTCTTATCAAAGAACCAGACATTAGGAAAGGGGAGCCGACTGAGAGCCACCCATCTGTCCTTGCTGCCAAATCCACTCCTCTGCCCCACAATCCAAATCCCGCCATCACTCACCTGGATGCCCAGGCCTCTGCTATGGCACCGCATTGGTTGTAATCTGCTAACATTCCCTAGCTTCAGGAAAGGCCCCAGTGGACTGGAAACTGCAAAATGTAACAGCTCTACTCCAGGAAGGAGGGGGTGAACCAGCAGGAAACTGTAGGCTGAGACTCCCTGGGCGGAAATCTCCCACCCAGGTCTGTGTCCCATGGTGAGAGGAGAGGAACATGGTGTGTTTCCCGCTCTCGAGCTGGCGGGAAACCACGCCATATCTTCCAGCTCCCAACTCATTAATTATGCACCCAGGGGTTTAACACCATATTCTATGGCAGGGCAAGTCTGATAGTGCAAGAACCACCATCATATCTGGGTACCATTTTCTTTCTTCTGAGAAAGAAGATGGATGTCCAGGAACACTTTGAGGCAGACAAATGGATTTCGTTGCTGACACTGAAGCTCATCTAATTTTCTTTTATCGCTCACTCTCCCTTTATTTGTTTCTTCCCGGTCTCCTACTCTTTCCATCTCACTCTCTTCCTTTCACCGACCTGTGTCCCCTCCACTCCCCCTACCCAGTATCCCCACTATTTCCCCATCCCCTCTATTCTTCTGCTCTGCTCCGCACTCTGTCACCATTATTCACCCCTTCTGCACCACAACTATCCCCTCTATTCTATCCTGACCCCTCCATTCCCTTCTCTCTTCCCCCTCACTGTTCCCTCCATTAACCCCCATCTCCACTATTTCCCCATCTCTATACATTGTCCCTCTCATCTAATTCCCCATCCCGCTCACCCCGTATCCCCCCTTCATCCTCATTCCCGTTGTCCCATATCTCCCCGCCCTCTCATTCCCCGTGTCCCAATCACTCTCAGCCCCATTTCATCCTATCCCTTTATTCCCCATATCGCCTCTCCGCTTCACCCCCATATCCCGCCTCCATATCCCACAATTCCCCTCATCCCCATATCACCCTCACTACATATTCCACATATCCTCACCCTATATCCCCACCATATCGCCAACCCATCCTCCCAACCCCTCGCCCATATAACTCCCATACACTCAACCCCCATATCCCCACCCCCTCATATCCCCATCTCCCTCTATAACCATTCTTCTCATTTCTCCATGTCTCCCGTACATTCCCATCGCCCTCATCCCTATAATTCCCCCATTCCCCAAAACCCCAATCCTCTCATACCCATACCTCCTTCATTCGCATATCCCTGATTCCCACATCCCCCTCATTTCCCAAGTCCCACTCACCCCCACCCCTTCTCCCGACCTCCATATCACCCTCACCCCCAGATTTCCCTTATTCCCCATATCCCCACCTCCTCATTCCCCAAATCCCCATTTCCTTCATTCCCCATATCCCCCATCCCATATCACCCTGACCCCTTGATCCCCTGACTTCCATATCATCCTCACCCACAGAACCCCCTCATTCCCTACATCCCCCATTCCCCTCATTCCCCAAATCCCCATCCCTCTTGTCCCCTCCTCTCTCTGGTCCAGAGATAGAGAATCTGGTGAACTGGTGCGATGACAATAATGTCTCTTTCAAGGTCAACAAAATGAAGGCGATAGTCATCGACTTCAGGGAACGTCGTGGAGGACATGCCCCTGTCTACATCAATGGGGATGAAGTGAAGATGGTCGAGAGCTTCAAGTTTCCAGGTGTCCAGATCACCAACAACCTGTCCTGGTCCTTCCATGCCGATGCGATGGTTAAGATGCCTCTACTTTCTCAGAAGACTAAGGAAATTTGGCATAGAAAACCATAGAAAATTACAGCTCAGAAACAGGCCTTTTGGCCCTTCTGTGCCGAACCATTTTTTGCCTCGTCCCACTGACCTGCACTTGGACCATATCCCTCCACACCCCTCTCATCCATCAACAAGTCCAAGTTTTTCTTTAATGTTAAAAGTGACCCCGCATTTACCACTTTATCCGGCAGCTCATTCCACACTCCCACCACTCTCTGCGTAAAGAAGCCCCCCCTAATATTCCCTTTAATCTTTTCTCCTTTCACCCTTAACCCATGCCCTCTGGTTTTTTTCTCCCCTCGCCTCAGTGGAAAAAGCCTGCTTGCATTCACTCTATCTATACCCATCAAAATCTTATACACCTCTATCAAATCTCCCCTCATTCTTCTACGCTCCAATGAATAAAGTCTCAACCTATTCAATCTCTCCCTGTAACTCAGCTTCTCAAGTCCCGGCAACATCCTTATGAACCTTCTCTGCACTTTTTCAACCTTATTTACATCCTTCCTGTAACTAGGTGACCAAAACTGTACACAATACTCTAAATTCGGCCTCACCAATGCCTTATATAACCTTACCATAACACGCCAACTTTTATCCTCGATACTCCGATTTATAAATGCCAATGTATCAAAGGCACTCTTTACGACCCTATCCACCTGTGACGTCACTTTTAGGGAATTCTGGACCTGTATTCCCAGATCCCCCTGTTCAACTGCACTCTTCAGAGTCCTACCATTTACCCTGTACGTTCTACTTTGGTTTGTCCTTCCAGTGTGCAATATCTGATACTTGTCTGCGTTAAATTCCATTTGCCATTTTTCAGCCCATTTTTCTAGTTGGTCCCTCTGCAAGCTTTGAAAACCTTCCTGACTGTCCACTACACCTCCAATCTTTGTATCATCAGCAAATTTGCTGATCCAATTTACAACATTATCATCCAGATCATTGATATAGATGACAAACAACAATGGACCCAACACCGATCCCTGCGGCACACCACTAGTCACAGGCCTCCACTCAGAGAAGCAATCCTCCACAACCACTCTCTGGCTTCTTCCATTGAGCCAGTGTCCAATTCAATTTACTACCTCCCCATGTGTACCCAGCGACTGAACCTTCCTAACTAACCTCCCATGAGGGACCTAGTCAAAGGCATTGCTGAAATCCAGGTAGACAACATCCACCGCCTTCCCTTCATCCATTTTCCTGGTAACGTCCTCGAAAAACTCTAATAGATTGGTCAAACATGACCTACCATGCACAAAGCCATGTTGACTCTCCCTAATATGTCCCTGTCTATGCAAATTATTTGTAGATCCTATCCCTTATCACACCTTCCAATAACTTGCCCACCACTGACGTCAAACTTACTGGCCTATAATTTCCCGGATTTCTTTTGGAACCTTTTTTAAACAACGGAACAACATGAGCCACCCTCCAATCATCCGGCACCTCCCCCGTGAATACTGACATTTTAAATATGTCTGTCAGAGCCCCTACATGTTCAACACGAGCTTCCCTCAAGGTCAGTGGGAATACCCTGTCCGGTCCTGGGGATTTATCCACTCTGATTTGCCTCAAGACAGCAAGCACCTCCTCCCCTTTAATCTGTAAAGGTTCCATGACCTCCCTACCTGTTTTCCCTATTTCCGTAGACTCCATGCCCGTTTCCTCAGTAAATACGGATGCCAAAAAAACATTTAGTATCTCCCCCATCTCTTTTGGTTCCATACACAGTCTACCACTCTGGTCTTCAAGAGGACCAATTTTGTCCCTCACTATCCTTTTGCTCCTAACATATAGAAGCTCTTTGGATTTTCCTTCACTCTGTCTGCCAAAGCAACCTCATGTCTTCGTTTAGCCCTCCTGATTTCCCTCTTAAGTAGCTTCTTGCCCTTTTTATACTCCTCGAGCATCTGATCTGTTCCTTGCTGCCTGTACATTTCATACAACTCTCTCTTCCTCTTAATCAGTGTTACAATCTCCCTCGAGAACCAAGGTTCCTTATTCCTATTTACTTTGCCTTTAATCCTGACAGGAACATACAAACTTTGCACTCTCAAAATTTCTCCTTTGAAGGCCTCCCACTTTCCATTTACATCCTTACCAGAGAACAGCATGTGCCAATCCACACTTCCCAAATCCCTTCTCATGTCATCAAATTTGGCCTTTTTCCAGTTCAGAACTTCAACCCGAGGACCAGATCTATCCTTACCCATGATCAGGTTGAAACTAATGGCATTATGATCACTGGATCCAAAGTGTTCCCTCACACTCACATCCATGACCTGCCCTAACTCATTTCCCAATAGGAGATCCAATATCGCATCCTCTCTAGTTGGCACCTCTATATACTGATGTAGAAAATTCTCCTGAACACATTTTACAAACTCTACCCCGTCTAAACCTTTAACAGTATGCGAGTCCCAATCTATATGTGGAAAATTAAAATCCCCTACTATCACAACTTTGTGTTTCTTGCAGTTGTCAGCTATCTCTCCGCTGATTTGCTCCTCCAATTCTCGCTGACTATTGGGTGGTCTATAGTACAAGCCCATTAATGTGGTCATACCTTTCCTGTTTCTCAGCTCCACCCATAGGGCCTCTGTAGACAAGCTCCCTAATCTATCCTGCCTGAGTACCGCTGTAACATTTTCCCTGACCAACAATGCCACCCCCCCACCTTTTATCCCTCTGCCTCTATCCCGCCTGAAACATTGGAACCCTGGAACATTGAGCTGCCAGTCCTGCCCCTCCTGTAGCCAAGTTTCACTAATGGCTATAATGTCATATTTCCACGTGTTTATCCACGCCTTCAGCTCATCTGCCTCCCCCACAATACTCCTGGCATTGAAATAGACACACCTCAAAAGGTTATTTCCACCACACTCTACCCTTCCATTTGTGATTTTGCTTGAACTAACCTGTCTTTTTACCCCTGCTCCACTATCTGCTCTGGCACTCTGGTTCCCATCCCCCTGCAAATCTAGTTTAAACGCTCCCCAATAACACTAGCAAATCTCCCTGCAAGTATATTGGTCCCCTTGTAGTTTAAGTGTAACCCGTCTCTCTTGTACAGGTCCCACCTGCCCCAGAAGAGGTCCCAATGATCCAAGAATTGGAAACCCTGCCCCCTGCACCAGTTCCTCAGCCACGTGTTCATCCGCCCGAGCATCCTACTCCTGCCCTCACTGGCATGTGGCTCAGGTAGCAATCCTGAGATTACTACCCTCGGGGTCCTGCTTTTTAACTTCCTTCCAAGCTCTTTGTACTCACTCTTTAGGACCTCCTCACTCTTCCTTCCCACGTCATTGGTACCGATGTATACCACGACATCTGGCTGATCACCTTCCCACTTTAGAACGCTGTTCCCGCGATCGGAGACATCCCTGACCTTTGCACCTGGGAGGTACCAAACCATGCGGGAGTCTCTGTCCCGACCAGAGAACCTCCGGTCCGTACCTCTGACCATCGAGTCCCCTATCACTACCGCTCTCCTCTTCTTCCTCCCACCCTTTTGCGCTGTCGAACCAGACTCAGTATCAGAGTTCCGGCTGTCGCAGCTTGTCCCAGGTAAAGCATCTCCCACAACAGTATCCAATTCAGTATACCTGTTGTGGAGGGGTATGGCCACAGGGGAACCCTGCTCTGTCTGTCCTTTCACACTGCCATTTCCTCTCCTTACAGTAACCCAATTTCCTGTGCTCGGCTGCTTCGTTGTAACTATCTCCCTAAAGCTACTGTCTATAAACTTCTCATTCTCCCGAATTAGATGGAGGTCATCAAGCTCCTGCTCCAGTTCCCTAACACGCTTTGCGAGCAGTTGCAGCTGGATCCATCTTTTGCAGGTGTTGTCATCAGGGACACCGGAGGTCTCCCTGATCTCCCACATCCTGCAGGAGCAGCATTCCAACATCTTGCCTGGCATTTTTTTTAACTCTGCGGAAAAACAGGAATAAACTTTCTGAAAAAGGAAAAACCTCCTCTCACCTCTGCCTGTTCTGGCGGAAGCCCGTTTTGAGCCAAAGCCCTTCAGCTCTCACTCTGCCCCCTGGTCAGTCCGCTGCCCGCTAACAACGCTGTCCGCTCAAAAGTGCGCCCTACTTTAAAACCCTCCAAAACCTTCCCAGGATGCTGCTGGGCCTACTTCCTGTTTTGAAAAAACACTCTGAATTTTTTCACAAGTTTAACTGAAAAATAAATAAATAAATATAATGCACAAACAAGCTCCCTCACCCTCAGCCTGCTCCTGTGGAACAATGAGCTCCCTCATACTGTCACTCAGTAACCCCTCTCTCCCCCAGCGCCCTGTGTTACTGAATCTACCTCTGCTGATGTTAATCCAGCTCCCTCACACTGTCACTCAGTAACCCCTCTCCCCCCAGCACCCTGTGTTACTGACTGTATCTGTACTGATGTAAATCCAGCTCCCTCACAATGTCACTCAGTAACCCCTCTCCCCCAGCACCCTTTCTTACTGACTGTATCTGTACTGATGTTAATCCAGCTCCCTCACACTGTCACTCAGTAACCCCTCTCCCCCAGCACCCTGTGTTACTGACTGTATCTTCACTGATGTTAATCCAGTTCCCTCACACTGTCACTCAGTAACCCCTCTCCCCCAGCACCCTGTGTTACTGACTGTATCTCCACTGATGTTAATCCAGTTCACTCACACTGTCACTCAGTAACCCCTCTCCCCCAGCACCCTGTGTTACTGACTGTATCTGTACTGATGTAAATCCAGCTCCCTCACACTGTCACTCAGTAACCCCTCTCCCCCAGCACCCTGTGTTACTGACTGTATCTGTACTGATGTTAATCCAGCTCCCTCACACTGTCACTCAGTAACCCCTCTCCCCCAGCTCCCTGTGTTACTGACTGTATCTCTACTGATGTTAATCCAGCTCCCTCACACTGTCACTCAGGAACCCCTCTCCCCCAGCACCCTGTGTTACTGACTGTATCTCTACTGATGCTAATCCAGCTCCCTCTCCTGACACTCAGTAACGCCTCTCCCCCAGCTCCCTGTGTTACTGACTGTATCTCTACTGATGTTAATCCAGCTCCCTCACACTGTCACTCAGTAACCCCTCTCCCCGCAGCACCCTGTGTAACTGACTGCATCTGTACTGATATTAATCCAGCTCCCTCACACAGTCACTCAGTAACCCCTCTCCCCCCAGCACCCTATGTTACTGACTGTATCTGTACTGATGTTAATCCAGCTCCCTCACACTGTCACTCAGGAACCCCTCTCCCCCCAGCACCCTGTGTTACTGACTGTATCTGTACTGATGTTAATCCAGCACCCTCAGACTGTCACTCTGTAACCCGTCTCCCCCAGCACACTGTGTTACTGACTGTATCTGTACTGATGTAAATCCAGCTCCCTCACACTCTCACTCAGTAACCTCTCTCCCCCAGCACACTGTGTTACTGACTGTATCACTCCTGATGTTAATCCAGCTCCCTCACACTGTCACTCAGTAACCTCTCTCCCCCAGCACCCTGTGTTACTGACTGTGTCTGTATTGATGTTAATCCAGCTCCCTCACACTGTCACTCAGTGACCTCTCTCCCCCAGCACCCTGTGTTACTACTGTATCTGTACTGATGTTAATCCAGCTCCCTCACACTGTCACTCAGTAACCTCTCTCCCCCAGCACCCTGTGTTACTGACTGTACCTGTACTAATAGTTTAAGGGCTGCGGAAAGGCACTTCGAGGGGGATCTGCACACTGAGGTAATATGGGCTGAGGTTAGAAATAGGAAAGGAGCGGTCACATTGTTAGGAGTTTACTATAGGCCCCCAAATAGTAATAGAGATGTGGCGGAAGAAATTGCTAAGCAGATTATGGATAGGTGTGGGGGTCACAAGGTAGTTGTCATGGGGGACTTTAACTTTCCAAATCTTGATTGGAACCTTTGTAGGTCAAATAGTTCGGATGGGGCAGTTTTTGTGCAGTGTGTGCAGGAGGGTTTCCTGACACAATATGTGGATAGGCCGACAAGAGGTGAGGCCACATTGGATTTGGTACTGGGAAATGAACCGGGCCAAGTGTTAGATTTGGTTGTGGGAGAGCACTTTGGAGATAATGACCACAATTCGGTGTCTTTTGTTATTGCAATGGAGACGGATAGGGCCGTACGGCAGGGCAAGGTTTACAATTGGGGGAGAGGTAATTATGGTGAGATTAGGCAAGAATTAGGGGGCATAAATTGGGAACAGAAACTGTCAGAGAAAGGAACTAATGAAAAGTGGAACTTTTTCAAGGAACATATACTGGATGTCCTTGATAGGTATGTCGCTGTCAGGCAGGGAGGAAATGGCCGAGTGAGGGAACCATGGTTCACAAAAGAGGTGGAATGTCTTGTGAAAAGGAAGAGGGAAGCTTATGTAGGGATGAGGAAACAAGGTTCAGATGGCTCGATTGAGGGTTACAAGTTAGCAAGGAATGAGCTGAAAAAGGGGCTTAGGAGAGCGAGGAGGGGACACGAGAAGTCCTTGGTGGGTCGGATCAAGGAAAACCCCAAGGCTTTTTACTCTTATGTGAGGAATAAAATAATGACCAGGGTGAGGTTAGGGCCGGTCAAGGACAGTAGTGGGAACTTGTGTATGGTGTCAGTAGAGATAGCCGAGGTGATGAATGAATACTTTTCTTCAGTGTTCAGCAAGGAGAGGGGCCATGTTTTTGAGGAAGAGAAGGTGTTACAGGCTAATAGGCTGGAGGAAATAGATGTTCGGAGGGAGGATGTCCTGGCAGTTTTGAATAAACTGAAGGTCGATAAGTCCCCTGGGCCTGATGAAATGTATCCTAGGATTCTTTGGGAGGCAAGGGATGAGATTGCAGAGCCTTTGGCTTTGATCTTTGGGTCCTCGCTGTCCACGGGGATGGTGCCAGAGGACTGGAGAATGGCGAATGTTGTTCCTCTGTTTAAGAAAGGGAATAGAAATGACCCTGGTAATTATAGACCGATTCGTGAAGGGCAAGTCGTGCCTCACAAATTTGATAGAATTTTTTGAGGAGGTAACTAGATGTGTTGATGAAGGTAGGGCGGTTGATGTCATATACATGGATTTTAGTAAGGCGTTTGATAAGGTCCCCCATGGTCGGCTTATGATGAAACTGAGGAGGTGTGGGATAGAGGGAAAGTTGGCCGATTGGATAGGTAACTGGCTGTCTGATTGAAGACAGAGGGTGGTGGTGGATGGAAAATTTTCGGATTGGAGGCAGGTTGCTAGCGGAGTGCCGCAGGGATCAGTGCTTGGTCCTCTGCTCTTTGTGATTTTTATTAATGACCTAGAGGAGGGGGCTGAAGGGTGGAACAGTAAATTTGCTGATGACACCAAGATTGGTGGAGTAGTGGATGAGGTGGAGGGCTGTTGTAGGCTGCAAAGAGACATAGATAGGATGCAAAGCTGGGCTGAAAAATGGCAAATGGAGTTTAACCCTGATGAATGTGAGGTGATTCATTTTGGTAGGACTAATTTAAATGTGGATTACAGGGTCAAAGGTAGGGTTCTGAAGACTGTGGAGGAACAGAGAGATCTTGGGGTTCATATCCACAGATCTCTAAAGGTTGCCACTCAAGTGGATAGAGCTGTGAAGAAGGCCTATAGTGTGTTAGCTTTTATTAACAGGGGGTTGGAGTTTAAGAGCCGTGGGGTTATGCTGCAACTGTACAGGACCTTGGTGAGACCACATTTGGAATATTGTGTGCAGTTCTGGTCACCTCACTATAAGAAGGATGTGGAAGCGCTGGAAAGAGTGCAGAGGAGATTTACCAGGATGCTGCCTGGTTTGGAGGGTAGGTCTTATGAGGAAACGTTGAGGGAGCTAGGGCTGTTCTCTCTGGAGCGGAGGAGGCTGAGGGGAGACATAATAGAGGTTTATAAAATGATGAATGGGATAGATAGAGTGAACGTTCAAAGACTATTTCCTCGGGTGGATGGAGCTATTACAAGGGGGCATAACTATAGGGTTCATGGTGTGAGATTCAGGAAGGATATCAGAGGTAGGTTCTTTATGCAGAGAGTGGTTGAGATGTGGAATGGACTGCCTGCAGTGATAGTGGAGTCAGACACTTTAGGAATATTTTAGCGGTTATTGGATAGGCACTGGAGCACACCAGGATGATAGGGAGTGGGATAGCTTGATCTTGGTTTCAGATAAAGCTCGGCAAAACATCGTGGGCCGAAGGGCCTGTTCTGTGCTGTACTGTTCTATGTTCTATGTTCTCATGTTAATCCAGTTCCCTCACACTGTCACTCAGTAACCCCTCTCCCCCAGCACCCTGTGTTACTGACTGTGTCTCTCCTGATATTAATCCAGCTCCCTCACACTGTCACTCAGTAACCCCTCTCCCCCAGCACCCTGTGTTACTGACTGTATCTGTACTGATGTTAATCCAGCTCCCTCACACTGTCACTCAGTACCCCTCTCCCCCCCAGCACCCTGTGTTACTGACTGTATCTGTACTGATGTTAATCCAGCTCCCTCACACTGTCACTCAGTAACCCCTCTCCCCCAGCACCCTGTGTTACTGACTGTATCTGTACTGATGTTAATCCAGCTCCCTCACACTGTCACTCAGTAACCCCTCTCCCCCCAGCACCCTGTGTTGCTGACTGTATCTGTACTGATGTTAATCCAGCTCCCCGACACTGTCACTCAGTAACCTCTCTCCCCCAGCACCCTGTGTTACTGACTGTATCTGTACTGATGTTAATCCAGCTCCCTCACACTGTCACTCAGTACCCCTCTCCCCCCCAGCACCCTGTGTTACTGACTGTATCTGTACTGATGTTAATCCAGCTCCCTCACACTGTCACTCAGTAACCCCTCTCCCCCCAGCACCCTGTGTTACTGACTGTATCTGTACTGATGTTAATCCAGCTCCCTCACACTGTCACTCAGTAACCCCTCTCCCCCAGCTCCCTGTGTTACTGACTGTATCTCTACTGATGTTAATCCAGCTCCCTCACACTGTCACTCAGGAACCCCTCTCCCCCAGCACCCTGTGTTACTGACTGTATCTCTACTGATGCTAATCCAGCTCCCTCTCCTGACACTCAGTAACGCCTCTCCCCCAGCTCCCTGTGTTACTGACTGTATCTCTACTGATGTTAATCCAGCTCCCTCACACTGTCACTCAGTAACCCCTCTCCCCGCAGCACCCTGTGTAACTGACTGCATCTGTACTGATATTAATCCAGCTCCCTCACACAGTCACTCAGTAACCCCTCTCCCCCCAGCACCCTATGTTACTGACTGTATCTGTACTGATGTTAATCCAGCTCCCTCACACTGTCACTCAGGAACCCCTCTCCCCCCAGCACCCTGTGTTACTGACTGTATCTGTACTGATGTTAATCCAGCACCCTCAGACTGTCACTCTGTAACCCGTCTCCCCCAGCACACTGTGTTACTGACTGTATCTGTACTGATGTAAATCCAGCTCCCTCACACTCTCACTCAGTAACCTCTCTCCCCCAGCACACTGTGTTACTGACTGTATCACTCCTGATGTTAATCCAGCTCCCTCACACTGTCACTCAGTAACCTCTCTCCCCCAGCACCCTGTGTTACTGACTGTGTCTGTATTGATGTTAATCCAGCTCCCTCACACTGTCACTCAGTGACCTCTCTCCCCCAGCACCCTGTGTTACTACTGTATCTGTACTGATGTTAATCCAGCTCCCTCACACTGTCACTCAGTAACCTCTCTCCCCCAGCACCCTGTGTTACTGACTGTACCTGTACTAATAGTTTAAGGGCTGCGGAAAGGCACTTCGAGGGGGATCTGCACACTGAGGTAATATGGGCTGAGGTTAGAAATAGGAAAGGAGCGGTCACATTGTTAGGAGTTTACTATAGGCCCCCAAATAGTAATAGAGATGTGGCGGAAGAAATTGCTAAGCAGATTATGGATAGGTGTGGGGGTCACAAGGTAGTTGTCATGGGGGACTTTAACTTTCCAAATCTTGATTGGAACCTTTGTAGGTCAAATAGTTCGGATGGGGCAGTTTTTGTGCAGTGTGTGCAGGAGGGTTTCCTGACACAATATGTGGATAGGCCGACAAGAGGTGAGGCCACATTGGATTTGGTACTGGGAAATGAACCGGGCCAAGTGTTAGATTTGGTTGTGGGAGAGCACTTTGGAGATAATGACCACAATTCGGTGTCTTTTGTTATTGCAATGGAGACGGATAGGGCCGTACGGCAGGGCAAGGTTTACAATTGGGGGAGAGGTAATTATGGTGAGATTAGGCAAGAATTAGGGGGCATAAATTGGGAACAGAAACTGTCAGAGAAAGGAACTAATGAAAAGTGGAACTTTTTCAAGGAACATATACTGGATGTCCTTGATAGGTATGTCGCTGTCAGGCAGGGAGGAAATGGCCGAGTGAGGGAACCATGGTTCACAAAAGAGGTGGAATGTCTTGTGAAAAGGAAGAGGGAAGCTTATGTAGGGATGAGGAAACAAGGTTCAGATGGCTCGATTGAGGGTTACAAGTTAGCAAGGAATGAGCTGAAAAAGGGGCTTAGGAGAGCGAGGAGGGGACACGAGAAGTCCTTGGTGGGTCGGATCAAGGAAAACCCCAAGGCTTTTTACTCTTATGTGAGGAATAAAATAATGACCAGGGTGAGGTTAGGGCCGGTCAAGGACAGTAGTGGGAACTTGTGTATGGTGTCAGTAGAGATAGCCGAGGTGATGAATGAATACTTTTCTTCAGTGTTCAGCAAGGAGAGGGGCCATGTTTTTGAGGAAGAGAAGGTGTTACAGGCTAATAGGCTGGAGGAAATAGATGTTCGGAGGGAGGATGTCCTGGCAGTTTTGAATAAACTGAAGGTCGATAAGTCCCCTGGGCCTGATGAAATGTATCCTAGGATTCTTTGGGAGGCAAGGGATGAGATTGCAGAGCCTTTGGCTTTGATCTTTGGGTCCTCGCTGTCCACGGGGATGGTGCCAGAGGACTGGAGAATGGCGAATGTTGTTCCTCTGTTTAAGAAAGGGAATAGAAATGACCCTGGTAATTATAGACCGATTCGTGAAGGGCAAGTCGTGCCTCACAAATTTGATAGAATTTTTTGAGGAGGTAACTAGATGTGTTGATGAAGGTAGGGCGGTTGATGTCATATACATGGATTTTAGTAAGGCGTTTGATAAGGTCCCCCATGGTCGGCTTATGATGAAACTGAGGAGGTGTGGGATAGAGGGAAAGTTGGCCGATTGGATAGGTAACTGGCTGTCTGATTGAAGACAGAGGGTGGTGGTGGATGGAAAATTTTCGGATTGGAGGCAGGTTGCTAGCGGAGTGCCGCAGGGATCAGTGCTTGGTCCTCTGCTCTTTGTGATTTTTATTAATGACCTAGAGGAGGGGGCTGAAGGGTGGAACAGTAAATTTGCTGATGACACCAAGATTGGTGGAGTAGTGGATGAGGTGGAGGGCTGTTGTAGGCTGCAAAGAGACATAGATAGGATGCAAAGCTGGGCTGAAAAATGGCAAATGGAGTTTAACCCTGATGAATGTGAGGTGATTCATTTTGGTAGGACTAATTTAAATGTGGATTACAGGGTCAAAGGTAGGGTTCTGAAGACTGTGGAGGAACAGAGAGATCTTGGGGTTCATATCCACAGATCTCTAAAGGTTGCCACTCAAGTGGATAGAGCTGTGAAGAAGGCCTATAGTGTGTTAGCTTTTATTAACAGGGGGTTGGAGTTTAAGAGCCGTGGGGTTATGCTGCAACTGTACAGGACCTTGGTGAGACCACATTTGGAATATTGTGTGCAGTTCTGGTCACCTCACTATAAGAAGGATGTGGAAGCGCTGGAAAGAGTGCAGAGGAGATTTACCAGGATGCTGCCTGGTTTGGAGGGTAGGTCTTATGAGGAAACGTTGAGGGAGCTAGGGCTGTTCTCTCTGGAGCGGAGGAGGCTGAGGGGAGACATAATAGAGGTTTATAAAATGATGAATGGGATAGATAGAGTGAACGTTCAAAGACTATTTCCTCGGGTGGATGGAGCTATTACAAGGGGGCATAACTATAGGGTTCATGGTGTGAGATTCAGGAAGGATATCAGAGGTAGGTTCTTTATGCAGAGAGTGGTTGAGATGTGGAATGGACTGCCTGCAGTGATAGTGGAGTCAGACACTTTAGGAATATTTTAGCGGTTATTGGATAGGCACTGGAGCACACCAGGATGATAGGGAGTGGGATAGCTTGATCTTGGTTTCAGATAAAGCTCGGCAAAACATCGTGGGCCGAAGGGCCTGTTCTGTGCTGTACTGTTCTATGTTCTATGTTCTCATGTTAATCCAGTTCCCTCACACTGTCACTCAGTAACCCCTCTCCCCCAGCACCCTGTGTTACTGACTGTGTCTCTCCTGATATTAATCCAGCTCCCTCACACTGTCACTCAGTAACCCCTCTCCCCCAGCACCCTGTGTTACTGACTGTATCTGTACTGATGTTAATCCAGCTCCCTCACACTGTCACTCAGTACCCCTCTCCCCCCCAGCACCCTGTGTTACTGACTGTATCTGTACTGATGTTAATCCAGCTCCCTCACACTGTCACTCAGTAACCCCTCTCCCCCAGCACCCTGTGTTACTGACTGTATCTGTACTGATGTTAATCCAGCTCCCTCACACTGTCACTCAGTAACCCCTCTCCCCCCAGCACCCTGTGTTGCTGACTGTATCTGTACTGATGTTAATCCAGCTCCCCGACACTGTCACTCAGTAACCTCTCTCCCCCAGCACCCTGTGTTACTGACTGTATCTGTACTGATGTTAATCCAGCTCCCTCACACTGTCACTCAGTACCCCTCTCCCCCCCAGCACCCTGTGTTACTGACTGTATCTGTACTGATGTTAATCCAGCTCCCTCACACTGTCACTCAGTAACCCCTCTCCCCCCAGCACCCTGTGTTACTGACTGTATCTGTACTGATGTTAATCCAGCTCCCTCACACTGTCATTCAGAAACCCCTCTCCCCCAGCACCCTGTGTTACTGACTGTATCTGTACTGATGTTAATCCAGCTCCCTCACACTGTCATTCAGTAACCCCTCTCCCCCCAGCGCCCTGTGTTACTGACTGTATCTGTACTGATGTTAATCCAGCTCCCTCACACTGTCATTCAGAAACCCCTCTCCCCCAGCATTATAAGAAAGATGTGGAAGCGTTGGAAAGGGTGCAGAGGAGATTTACTAGGATGTTGCCTGGTATGGTGGGAAGGTCTTATCAGGAAAGGCTGAGGGACTTGAGGCTGTTTTCGTCAGAGAGAAGAAGGTTAAGAGGTGACTTAATACAGGCAGACAAGATGATCAGAGGATTAGATAGGGTGGATAGTGAGCGCCTTTTTCCTTGGATGGTGATGGCTAACACGAGGGGACATAGCTTTAAATTGAGGGGTGAGAGATATAGGACAGATGTTAGAGGGAGGTTCTTTACTCAGAGAGTAGTAAGGGCGTGGAATGCCCAGCCTGCAGCAGTAGTGGACTCGTCAACATTAAGGGCATTCAAATGGTTATTGGATAAACACATGGATGATATTGGAATAGTGTAGATTAGAGAGGCTTTAGATTGGTTTCACTGGTCGGCGCAACATCGAGGGCTGAAGGGCCTGTACTGCGCTGTAATGTTCTATGTTCTATGTTCATCCCCTTCTCCAGCCTGTTATACAGGAACAGGAGGAGGCCATTCAGCCCCTTCTCCAGCCTGTTACACAGGAACAGGAGGAGGCCATTCAGCCCCTTCTCCAGCCTGTTACACAGGAACAGGAGGAGGCCATTCAGCCCCTTCTCCAGCCTGTTACACAGGAACAGGAGGAGGCTATTCAGCCCCTTCCCCAGTCTGTTCCACAGGAACAGGAGGAGGCCCCATTCAGCCCCTTCTCCAGTCTGTTACACAGGAACAGGAGGAGGCCCCATTCAGCCACTTCTCCAGCCTGTTACACAGGAACAGGAGGAGGCCCCATTCAGCCACTTCTCCAGCCTGTTACACAGGCACACACACACTGACACACACACACAGTGATACACACTGACACACACACACAGTGACACACACTGACACACACACAGTGATACACACTGACACACACACACACACACACACACAGTGACACTGTCCCTCACACACGCAGTGATACACACTGACACACACACACACAGTGATACACACTGACCCACACACACACACACAGTGATACACACTGACACACACACAGTGATAGACACTGACACACACACACAGTGATACACACTGACACACACAGTGATACGCACCTCAGCCCAAACTACCTCAGTAGACGAGTCCTCATCAAACGTCCTTTCTGCCACCGTAATACTGTCCTTGACTAACAATGCCACACCTCCCCCTCTTTTACCACCTTCCCTGCTCTTACTGAAACATCTAAACCCCGGAACCTGCAACAACAATTCCTGTCTCTGCTCTATCCATGTCTCCGAGATTGCCACAACATCGAAATCCCAGGTACCAACCCATGCTGCAAGTTCACCCACCTTATTCCGGAGGCTCCAAACTTCAAACCACCTTCCAGCCTGCCAGTGCACTCCAGGCTGAATGGGGCCTCCTCCTGTTCCCTGTGTAACAGGCTGGAGAAGGGGCTGAATGGCCTCCTCCTGTTCCTGTGTAACAGGCTGAAGAAGGGGCTGAATGGGGCCTCCTCCTGTTCCTGTGTAACAGTCTGGAGAAGGGGCTGAATGGCCTCCTCCTGTTCCTGTGTAACAGGCTGGAGAAGGGGCTGAATGGGGCCTCCTCCTGTTCCTGTGTAACAGGCTGGAGAAGGGGCTGAATGGGGCCTCCTCCTGTTCCTGTGTAGCAGGCTGGAGAAGGGGCTGAATGGGGCCTCCTCCTGTTCCTGTGTAACAGGCTGGAGAAGGGGCTGAATGGCCTCCTCCTGTTCCCAGTGTAACAGGCTGGAGAAGGGGCTGAATGGCCTCCTCCTGTTCCTGTGTAACAGGCTGGAGAAGGGGCTGAATGGGGCCTCCTCCTGTTCCTGTGTAACAGGCTGGGGAAGGGGCTGAATGGCCTCCTCCTGTTCCTGTGTAACAGGCTGGAGAAGGGGCTGAATGGCCTCCTCCTGTTCCTGTGTAGCAGGCTGGAGAAGGGGCTGAATGGGGCCTCCTCCTGTTCCTGTGTAACAGGCTGGAGAAGGGGCTGAATGGGGCCTCCTCCTGTTCCTGTGTAACAGGCTGGAGAAGGGGCTGAATGGGGCCTCCTCCTGTTGCCTGAAAGAAAGAGGGTTAAGGAGGGTCGCGATCGAGGATATAAAATATTAACTGGGGACAGAGAGAGGGTTAAGGAGGGTCGCGATCGAGGATATAAAATATTAACTGGGGACAGAGGGTTAAGGAGAGTCGTGATCGAGGGTATGAAATATTAACTGGGACAGGGAGATGGTTAAGGAGGGTTGCGATCGAGGATATCAAATATTAACTGGAGCAGAGAGAGGGTTAAGGAGGGTCGCGATCGAGGGTATGAAATATTAACTGGGACAGAGAGAGGGTTAAGGAGGGTCGCAATCGAGGGTATGAAATATTAACTGGAGCAGAGAGAGGGTTAAGGATGGTCGTGATCGAGGGTATTAAATATTAACTGGGACAGAGAGAGGGTTAAGGAGGGTCGTGATCGAGGATATAAAATAATAACTGGAGCAGAGAGAGGGTTAAGGAGGGTCGCGATCGAGGATATAAAATAATAACTGGACAGAGAGAGGGTTAAGGAGGGTTGCGATCGAGGGTATGAAATATTAACTGGGACAGAGAGAGGGTTAAGGAGGGTCGCAATCGAGGGTATGAAATATTAACTGGAGCAGAGAGAGGGTTAAGGAGGGTCGTGATCGAGGGTATTAAATATTAACTGGAGCAGAGAGAGGGTTAAGGAGGGTCGTGATCGAGGGTATGAAATATTAACTGGGACAGAGAGAGGGTTAAGGAGGGTCGCGATCGAGGGTATGAAATATTAACTGGAGCAGAGAGAGGGTTAAGGAGGGTCATGATCGAGGGTATGAAATATTAACTGGGACAGAGAGAGGGTTAAGGAGAGTCATGATCGAGGGTATGAAATATTAACTGGGACAGAGAGAGGGTTAAGGAGGGTCATGATCGAGGGTATGAAATATTAACTGGGACAGAGAGAGGGTTAAGGAGGGTCGCGATCGAGGGTATTAAATATTAACTGGGGACAGAGAGAGGGTTAAGGAGGGTCGCGATCGAGGGTATTAAATATTAACTGGGACAGAGAGAGGGTTAAGGAGGGTCGCGATCGAGGGTATAAAATATTAACTGGAGCAGAGAGAGGGTTAAGGAGGGTCGTGATTGAGGGTATGAAATATTAACTGGGACAGAGAGAGGGTTAAGGAGGGTCGCGATCGAGGGTATTAAATATTAACTGGGGACAGAGAGAGGGTTAAGGAGGGTCGCGATCGAGGGTATAAAATATTAACTGGGACAGAGAGAGGGTTAAGGAGGGTCGTGATCGAGGGTATAAAATATTAACTGGGACAGAGAGAGGGTTAAGGAGGGTCGTGATCGAGGGTATGAAATATTAACTGGGACAGAGAGAGGGTTAAGGAGGGTCGCGATCGAGGGTATTAAATATTAACTGGGGACAGAGAGAGGGTTAAGGAGGGTCGCGATCGAGGGTATAAAATATTAACTGGGACAGAGAGAGGGTTAAGGAGGGTCGTGATCGAGGGTATAAAATATTAACTGTTTCAGGACTGAGTATAGTGCCGTCTGGTGTTCTGCTCTAGTTTCGGAGGCTATTAAGATGTCATCTACATACTGCAGGATTGTGCTCCCCCTTGGGACCTCGACTTGTTCTAATATCTTACTCATTACCCGGTGAAATATAGCCGGGCTATTGTGGAAGCCTTGCGGGAGCCTAGTCCATGTGTACTGTTTATCACCTACGGTAAATGCAAATTTATCTTGTGAATTAAAGTCCAGGGGAATGGACCAAAATCCATTGGCGATGTCTAATACCGTAAAGATTCCATGGGATGATGATAACCCGTTTAAAATGGTAGATGGACTAGCCACGATGGGGTGTAACTTGGGGGTCACTTTATTTAAAGCGGTATAATCAATGGTTAATCTATAACTCCCGTCTGGTTTAGGCACCGGCCAGGTGGGGGAGTTGGTGGTACTAGTGGTTTCCCGTAGTATCCCTCTTTTTACCAATCCCTTTACAATTTCTTCAACTGCTTTTTTGGCCTCGGGCTGAATTGGGTATTGTCGGTGTGGTTTATGTTCTGGCCCTTCCACGAGGATGGGGGGAATTTTGACTAATCCAGTATCCAGGTTTGTTTCCGCCCATACCCCAGGGATTGAGGCGCAAATGGTGCCAAATCCATTACATTCTAACTGCCAGTTGCGTCCAGTTGCAGATGCTGCATGGATGGTTTCTAAATGGTTAACATATGTTCCTACCCTGTCTTTTCTCCCATCGGGGCGGGGCCAAATCAGTTCGCCTTTCCCGCAATCTATTAAGTCTTCGTATTCTTTCATCAGGTCATTTCCCATAATAGTTCCTTCATTATTTTGACATACATAAAATCGCATAGGTATAGACAGGTTATTCATTTCTACTAGGGTGGTTTCACTTAAGTAGGCAGGAGTCTTCTGTCCGTTCACACCCCTTATATAAATCATTTTGTTTGTGGTGGGCAAGGGTAGATCAGTGATAGATATGGAGGCTCCCGTGTCCACCAGCATTTCGCATGGTCTGCCCCCTACTTGTGCAGACACGTAGATTCTACCCTCCTGTTCATTCGTATCGGGATTTTGGAACAACATTGGCAAGCCTATTATCTCTGGTTTGTTATCTTTCCTTTGTTTGGCTTGCTGTTCTAATCTTTTTCTCGGTCTTGTCTTTCCTTTGCAGTCTCTCTCGTTCTGGTCTATCTCTTTTGTCTTTCTCATACGCCTCACATTCTCATTTCAACATTACCCAAGTTTAGGCTCATTATCACATACACATACCCTCTTCTACGTGCATTATCCCCCTTTGGAGCCCTACAGTGCCTGACAAAGTGACCCAGTTTCTACAATTATGGCACACACCCTTTGGTTTATCTTCTCTACTGTTTGCACTGACGTTTTCCTGTTTTATTTGTAGGTATGGTTTCTCATCTGGTCCATCTCTAATTCCAGATGCCCATTCCACTAATTCATCATAAGTCTGGGTATTGAGAACTCCCATTTTAAGGATTCTTTGGTGAGCTGGCGACAGCCCGTCTTTAAATGCTTGTAAAAAGGCTCTATCTGTTCGTGCAGCTTCGGGTACTTCCCAACATTCTTGGTATATTCTAAAGAGTCGCTCCGCAAATTCATAGGCTCTTTCACCCCTTTGTTGATTAACATTTTAATTTTTTCTTTGACATCAGCCCATTTCTTACCCGAGACTGAAACCTGTTCAATTAATCCAGCCAATTGATGAACTAAGAGAACTCCAATTTTCTTAGTTTTGTTTTTCTTTTCCTTTTCCAATCATTTTCGTTGTTGGTCCAGTGGATGGTCCAAATCCCATCCCCCTTTTATCATCTGTTTTATGAGTCTGTCCCTCTTAGTCATGAATTCATTTATCAGGGACCCAGGGGGTCCCCACTGTCTTTGTCCCGCCATAACACTGATAAGTTTATACTCACCACCTGGAGTGACTTATTCTCCCTTCTCGCTCTCCCTCTCTCAGGTCGCTCTTATCGGAGTCCGGTGATACCTGTAAGGGTTGATCAGATCCCTCCGTACCACCGCTTATACTATTTTTTTTAAACCGGCTTTTCCTTCAAACCCCGGCGATCACTCAGACAGTCTCTATCTCACTCACGTCTAAACATCACACACTCTTATCACAGATGATCACGCACTGCATTTTGACCCACTCTATTTAGAGTTCGATAATCTATTCCGGTGCTCCGGTCGTGGCCATTCGACCGGACCGTAAACAGATTATCCCGGACGAGCCCCCAATTGTTGTAGGTAAAAAACCTCTGACACTATTAGTGGATCAAAATGCAGGTTTATTTTCACAATTGTGGGAGAAGTGAGGTTCCTAACAGTGGACCCAGGGCTTCTCATCGAACACAAGTAAGAACAGAGTTTATATATGTCCCGGGCCCCGCCCTCATTACATTGCAATTCTCTAAGATGTCTGTCATTGTTCATGGTGAGATTCTTGTTGTTTTAGCAGTATCTTCCTCTGCGTAGTTTGTTCGATCTCCAAGGCCACGATCGTTCGCCATTGCCTTGAAACAATATTACAGGTTTTGCACAAACAAGTTAACTAATCTACATACAGGTTTGTATAATACTTTATATCAGGATAAGATGAATAACGTATGATGAATATATATATATGAATCTATGGTGATTCAAAGACAGAAGGCATACATGACAAATCCATCGTGTTAAACAAAGGTACATAAAAATGGAGACTGTTTAGCTTATTTCGAGCTGGGTTAATCGCATTTCTTGATAACAAATGGAGACAGAGGAATAGCTGTTCCTTTTATCTGGCACAGACATGAAAAACACCGAATTCTGACAAAAACATGGACTCTGCAGTGTTCTAAAGAAAACTACAGAGTTCGGGTCTTACTGCTTAAGTGTGACAAGGGTCATTAACCCATTCCCGACTGCAGGAATCTTATCACCGTTCAAGCCAGCAGGATTTTCCCATCCCACTGCAGTGAAAGGAGATTTGGCTGGTCACCGGATTCTCTGACCTCGCTGAGCGGGAGTGTGGCGTGAACAGGTGGTAAGATCACACCCTCAGTCTATAAAATCTCTTCAGTCCGAGTGGCGGCACGGTAGCACAGTGGTTAGCACTGCCGCCTCACAGCGCCAGGGACCCGGGTTCAATTCCGGCCTCGGCTTACTATCTGTGTGGAGTTTGCACATTCTCCCCGTGTCTGCGTGGGTTTCCTCCGGGTGCATTGTCCATGCAAAATTGCCCTGAGGGTCCCACGATGTATAGGTTAGGGCGATTAGCGGGAACATACGTGGGGTTACGGGGTAAGCCTGGGTAAGAGTCTGTGCAGATTTGATGGGTCGAATGGCCTCATTCTGGACTGTAGGGGTTCTATGATTCTATGAACTAAAACTCTCTAGGCCAGGCAACATCCTGGTGAATCTCCTCTGCACCTTTTCCAGTGCTATCACATCCCTCCTATCCTGTGCATTCCACAACTGCACAATTTTTCGATGAGGGGCGGCACAGTGGTTAGCGCTGCTGCCTCACAGCGCCAGGGACCCGGGTTTGATTCCTGGCTTGGGTCACTGTCAGTGTGGAGTTTGCACATTCTCCCCGTGTCTGCGTGGGTTTCCACCGGGTGCTGCGGTTTCCTCCCACAGTTCGAAAGACGCGCTGGTTAGGTGTATCAGCCATGCTAAATTCTCCCCAAGTTGCCCAAACAGGCGCCAGAGCATGGCGACTACCGATTTTCCACAGTAACTTCATTGCAGTGTTAATGTAACCCTACTTGTGACACTAATAAATAAACTTTTAAACCTGATACTCGATTCCCCCATGTTGGCCTTGTTCTGTGATAATTAATGCGGATTTTAGATTATTCAATAGTTCTTTAAGGACAGCAGACACAGTGAAAAAAAAACATGTGACTCTTTACACAACAGATATATTTCAAGGGGATATTGCAGCCAGCTGTATCTGAGTGGCAGTAATCTTCCCTCAGAATCAGACAGATTGTGGCTTCAGCTCAGAGCCTCAAATACTAGGCCCTTAGCATCGATCAGAGACTCCGAACACAGCATGATGGGAGAGCGGACAAAGGAAAGTGGTGTTGAATTTGTGAGCCTTGTTTTGTGGAAAGCTTTAGTGTTTGGTCAGAATGTTAATTTTTGAGTGGACCTACCATACATTAAGCTGATCTTTCTCTATACCCTATCGGTAACTGCAACACTGTATTCTGCACGCTCTCCTATCCTTCTCCCGAATGAACTCTATGAACGGTATGTTTTTTTCTGTGTAGCGTGCAAGAAACAATACTTTTCACCGTGTCCCAATACATGGGATAGGGCGACATGGTGGACAGTGTTTAGCAGTGCTGCCTCACAGCACCAGGATTCAATTCTCGGTTGGGAGTTGAGTTTGCACATTCTCCCTGTGTCTGCATGGGTTTCCTCCGGGTGCCCCGGTTTCCTTCCACAGTCCAAAGATGTGCAGATTAGGTGGAATCTGAGACGCTACAGAAGCAGGGTAAAGATTTGAAAATGAAGTGTTTCTCACCCACTTTTAAAAGACAATCCACATTCGCACCAGTCACATTTCACACACTCTGCTCAGTCCTGTGTTGGGGGGTGTTCAGTGCGGGATCAGTGTTTGCTTTTCTCAAACCGCAGTGATATTCCCAACTTATCAAGGGCAAGAGGTTTCAGTGTTTAAACATGTAAACATTACAAAACTAAACCAGACAGAAAGTGATGAGGCCTCACACCTTCAATGGAGTCATCTTCGCTCAGAGTCAGAGAGATTGTGGGTTCAGGTCAGAGCCTGAAATACTAGGCCCTTAGCATCGAGACACACAAAGACAGAGAAACACAGAGACAGAGACAGATACAGAGAAATACAGTGACACAGAGAGACACACAGATACATAGAGAGATATACACACAGAGGCAGAGAGAGAGACACAGATCCAGAGAAGTACAGAGACAGAGAGACACACAGATACACAGAGAGATAGAGACAGAGAGACACACACATAAACACACTAACAGAGAAATACAGAAAGAGAGTTTGGCAAAGTCAGATTTAATTTTCCATTCAATATTTATTTAAAAATTCAGAGAATATTTGACAGGAAAACTGATTTTAAAGTTAACAAATGTGAATCTGACCTTTGAGCTTCACAATGAGATCTGAACCCCTACGCTCTGAGCTGCCCAATATCTGTACAGCTGTACCAGACACCAGAAAGAGAAAACCAGAGCTCAACATCACGGGAAATGAACAATTGTGAATAAGGAACGAGAAAAGTTATTAATTTATACCTGAGATTTAAACTACAGGAAAACTATTGACTACAATTACATTACAACAAAAGTTACCTTCTACATTTCACACTGAAAACTGAACTACCGCCCACAATTGTCTCAGTGACAGATTCAGAATGATAAACTGAGAGAATTTCACTGTTGGAGTCACCGACAGCAGATATTGTATTTGTGTCAATCAGGAATCTTAATAATCAGCTGAGGGAAATCTACAACGTCCAAAATTCAACCCATCACTTGATCTGTAAAAGAAAGATACAATAATGAAGCAGATGTTTATGATGCGGGACATTAATGTTAGAGTTTTTAATCAATGAATCATTTAGAGATTTTTCAAATCCCTTCTGTTTGACAATCCACTCTGACACCAGTCACATTTCACACTCTCTGCTCAATCCTGTGTTGGGGGGGGGCGGTGTTTAGTGTGGGATCAGTGTTTGCTTTTCTCAAACCGCACTGATATTCCCAACAAGGGCAAGAGGTTTCAGTGTTTAAAAATGTAAAGATTTCAGAACAAAACCAGACAGAGAGTGATGAGGCCTCACACCTTCAATGTAGTGATTCCCCCAATCTTTCCTTTTGTATATTGTTTCCTTCGTCTGTCTGAAGTATTGGAGACGTCGACATCACTGAAACAATACAATCTCTCGGGACAATCACTGTAAACAGCTTCTGGAAACAAAGTTACCACTTTAATCACCCAAAAAGCTGAATGTCCATTCAAACATCTCCCTCCCCACATCCTTGTAAATGCAAAGATAACTCCCATTTCCCCAAAGCAGGAAGATGTGAAATGGAAACATCTTCAGCTTTTTACACACTGCACTTTTCCACGGTCCAAAATGTTTCAAAACATTTGCTGAAGTTTTGTTTTAAACTCTTTATCAATGTCCTTCCAGGTTTAGTGTGAAGGTTTGTGTTCCACACTGAGCCCCTCTCAGTCTCCACACGGAGCTTGTGTGTGTTGCTGATGCTCCTGTCATTTTGGATGGATACTGTGTGAAGCTGCATTCTCTCCCAGTGAGTTTCTGATCTACTTCACTCTCTCTGCGGCTGGAGCAATGTCCAGCAGGCAGCAGAGGATGGCAGTGTATCACTGTCAGCACAATAGACAAACAGCCTTTAGCAAGAGAGGCTTTGACCCTTTTTCAAACCAAATCCCCAATTTGATGTTTCCAGCTGCGCTGTTTACAATGCTGCTGAATATTGTGTGTCTTTGGTAAACTGGGATGTGTAGCATTCAGTCACATTAAGTGGTGAATAAATACGTCAACACTGTGCGTATCTTTCTGTGTGTGTGTGTCAGCGTGCATGTGTGTCAATGTATTTAAATCTCAAAGGAAAATAGGAGCAGGTGTAGGCCATTTGGCCCATCGATCCTGCGCCAGCATTCAAACAGATCATGGGGCACGTACGCACACAAAACACGCACACACCAACACACACAAAACACGCACACACACAAAGCACGCACACACAAACACACATAAAACACACACACACACAAAGCACGCACACACAAACACACATAAAACACGCACAATAAACACACACACACACACAATAAACACACAAACACACAGAAACACACACACACACATCAAAAACACAGCACTGCTGCCTCACAGCGCCAGGGACTCGGGTTCGGTTCCCGCTTTGGGTCACTGTCTGTGCGGAGTTTGCCCGTTCTCCCTTTGTCTGCGTGGGTTTCCTCCGGGTGCTCCGGTTTCCTCCCACAGTCTGAAAGACGTTCTGGTTAGGGTGCATTGGCCGTGCTTAATTGTCTCTCCGCGTCAGAGAGACAAGATCGGGTCAATGCATGGGGTTATGGAGATGGGGCCTGAGTGGGATTGTGGTCGGTGCAGACTCAATGGGCCAAATGGCCTCCTTCTGCACTGGAGGAGTCTAGGATTCTATGAAAACACACAGAAACAGATATTCTCACCCAGTAACACTCACACGCACACAGTAATAAACACACACCGAAACATGTCCACGCACACACACGCACACACACACACACGCACACAAACAGACACACACACAAACAGACACACACACACACACACACACACAAACAAACACACACAAACAAACACACACACACACAAACAAACACACACACACATATTCCTATTTTATTTCACACAATCGATTTGCGTCTTGAACATGCTGAATGATTGGGCTTCCACATCCCCCTGGAATAGAAAATTCCAAAGATTCACCACCCTCTGAGTGAAGAAATTCCTCCTCATCTCAGACTTCAAAGGTCTGCCCCTGATTCTGAGATTGTGTCCCCTGGTTCTAGTCTCACCAGCCAGGGGAAACATCCAATCTACATCCACCCTGTCACACCCTGGAAGAATTTTAAGTCTGTTTCAATGGGGTCGCCTCTCATTCTTCAAGGGTTCAAGGCCGACTTCCGGACTTGATGGCCATGGAAGGTGTGCTCATAACGGGGCCAAACAGCTGGATTATCAAACAGTAAATCCTGCCGGGATCATGTATCAGTAAACTCTGCCCGAAACCTCTCTCAGTTATTACAATCTGGGCCTTGTATCAGTAAACTCTGCCCTAAACCTCTCTCAGTTATTACAATCTGGGCCTGGTATCAGAAAACTCTGCCCTAAACCTCTCTCAGTTATTACAATCTGGGCCTTGTATCAGTAATCTCTGCCCTAAACCTCTCTGTTATTACAATCTGGGCCTGGTATCATTAATCACTGCCCGAAACCTCTCTCAGTTATTACAATCTGGACCTTGTATCAGTAAACTCTGCCCGAAACCTCTCTCAGTTATTACAATCTGGGCCTTGTATCAGTAAACTCTGCCCTAAACCTCTCTCAGTTATTACAATCTGGGCCTGGTATCAGTAAACTCTGCCCGAAACCTCTCTGTTATTACAATCTGGGACTTGTATCAGTAAACTCTGCCCGAAACCTCTCTCAGTTATTACAATCTGGGACTTGTATCAGTAATCTCTGCCCGAAACCTCTCTCAGTTATTACAATCTGGGCCTGGTATCAGAAATCTCTGCCCTAAACCTCTCTGTTATTACAATCTGGGCCTGGTATCAGTAATCACTGCCCGAAACCTCTCTCAGTTATTACAATCTGGGCCTGGTATCAGTAATCTCTGCCCTAAACCTCTCTCAGTTATTACAATCTGGGCCTGGTATCAGTAATCTCTGCCCGAAACCTCTCTCAGTTATTAGAATCTGGGCCTGGTATCAGTAATCTCTGCCCGAAACCTCTCTCAGTTATTACAATCTGGACCTTGTATCAGTAATCTCTGCCCTAAACCTCTCTCAGTTATTACAATCTGGGCCAGGTATCAGTAATCTCTGCCCTAAACCTCTCTCAGTTATTACAATCTGGGCCTGGTATCAGTAATCTCTGCCCTAAACCTCTCTCAGTTATTACAATCTGGGCCTGATATCAGTAATCTCTGCCCTAAATCTCTCTCAGTTATTACAATCTGGGCCTGGTATCAGTAATCTCTGCCCGAAACCTCTCTCAGTTATTACAATCTGGGACTTGTATCAGAAATCTCTGCCCTAAACCTCTCTGTTATTACAATCTGGGCCTGGTATCAGTAATCACTGCCCGAAACCTCTCTCAGTTATTACAATCTGGGCCTGGTATCAGTAATCTCTGCCCTAAACCTCTCTCAGTTATTAGAATCTGGGCCTGGTATCAGTAATCTCTGCCCGAAACCTCTCTCAGTTATTACAATCTGGACCTTGTATCAGTAATCTCTGCCCTAAACCTCTCTCAGTTATTACAATCTGGGCCAGGTATCAGTAATCTCTGCCCTAAACCTCTCTCAGTTATTACAATCTGGGACTTGTATCAGTAAACGCTGCCCGAAACCTCTCTCAGTTATTACAATCTGGGCCTGGTATCAGTAATCTCTGCCCGAAACCTCTCTCTGTTATTACAGTCTGGGCCTGGTATCAGTAATCTCTGCCCTAAACCTCCCTCAGTTATTACAATCTGGGCCTGCTATCAGTAATCACTGCCCGAAACCTCTCTCAGTTATTACAATCTGGGCCTGGTATCAGTAATCTCTGCCCGAAACCTCTCTCAGTTATTAGAATCTGGGCCTGGTATCAGTAATCTCTGCCCGAAACCTCTCTCAGTTATTACAATCTGGGCCTGGTATCAGTAATCTCTGCCCTAAACCTCTCTCAGTTATTACAATCTGGGCCATGTTTCAGTAATCTCTGCCCTAAACCTCTCTCAGTTATTACAATCTGGGACTTGTATCAGTAAACGCTGCCCGAAACCTCTCTCAGTTATTACAATCTGGGCCTGGTATCAGTAATCTCTGCCCGAAACCTCTCTCTGTTATTACAATCTGGGCCTGGTATCAGTAATCTCTGCCCTAAACCTCCCTCAGTTATTACAATCTGGGCCTGCTATCAGTAATCTCTGCCCTAAACCTCTCTCAGTTATTACAATCTGGGCCTGGTATCAGTAATCTCTGCCTGATACCTCTCTCAGTTATTACAATCTGGGTCTTGTATCAGTAAATTCTGCCCTTCAGCTGATTGGAGAATATCATTGTGAATATTACTGAGTTTGGGATGTAATAATTTCCTGCTGTTGCCAATATGGCTATTTTTAACATAGTTTCTGGGATCCTCCAGTCTCCCCTCAGCAGCTTTCTGGGCAGTGAGAGGTGACACACCGTTCACTAGCAGAGGGAGTTTTTGGTCCTGTCGCTGTCAATGGGATTTCCCATTGAAGTCACCTCACGCTAGCAGGAAACCAGAGGCAGGGGTACGAGAGCAGAGAATTCCCCACGAGTGAACAGCCGGAGAATCCCGGACATTAGCTCCTTTCCCAGTTATCACTGCACTCAACCCAGTCGCTGTTTATACGCTCAGTTGTCTCAGTGAATACTACATTACACCATGCTGCGGTGGACACTACAGTCAACCCTTTCTGAGTTCTCACTGTATTAATACCATGTATGGATTGATATTTCATTGGACCATGTGCAGGGTTAGATGAATATTTATTGAGGGGGACTGAGAGACAGGCAGATTGAGAAAAAATATGCACACACACTAACACTCACACTCAGACAGCCTAAAACTAAACAGATATAGAATGGAGGAGGAATCCCTTCTCCCTCTGTAAATAGAGATTAACTCGATTTCTCTTCCAAAAAGACAGCACATCTGGATGGGCAGAATAGTCTCCAATTCTACCCATGGTCCTTTTCTGATCTCCATTCTTCACATCTGCACACGTTGGCTTCAGCTCCAGTTTGTGAATGAAAGCAAACCCCTGTTCATTACAAATCCACTCAGCCTTTTCCCTCTGCTCTCTCCACACACAATCTACAAGACACAAACAGGAAAGATGGATTCCAGGAGAGAAAGGTCACACCTGATCCTCCTCTCAATGGATTCTCTGTCGCCAGAGAGAACATTCCAGCTCCTACAGAAAGTCACAACTGATTCATGTCAGGGACAGAATTGGAATGAATTGGACACAAGAGAGATGAAAGGTTTCTGCTCATCATAAAAAAGCTAAAGAGTCACTCAATGTCATTAAGGGAGAGACCTCGCTGGTCTGTCTTTGACCCAAGTCACACACTGACTCTGAATGTCCTCACAGCAACTTGGGGATGGACATTTCTAAAGTACTATTCATGGCTTTAGGGTTTCCAAAAGTGTTTCACCGACAATGGAGCGGTTTTGAAATGTTGTCAGTGTTATTTAGGTAAGAAGCAAACTTTTGATGCCACACGCATTGAGTTTAAAAATTGGCAAGCCATGTTGCAGCTTTATAGAACCATTGTTAGGCCGCACTTGGAATATAGTGTTCAATTCTGGTCGCCACACTACTAGAAGGATGTGGAGGTTTTGGAGAGGGTACAGAAAAGATTTACCAGGATGTTGCCGGGTATGGAGGGCATTAGCTATGAGGAGAGTTTGGAGAAACTTGGTTTGTTCTCACTGGAATGACGGATGCAAGGGGGGTGACCTGATAGAAGTCGACAAGATTATGAGAGGCATGGACAGAGTGGATAGTCAGGAGCTTTTTCCCAGGGTTGAAGAGTCAATTACTAGGGGGCACAGGTTTAAGGTGCTAGGGACAAGGTTTAAAGGAGATATACGAGGCAAGTTTTTTACACAGAGGGTGGTGGGTGCCTGGAACTCGCTGCTGGGAGAGGTAGTGGAAGCAGATACAATAATGCGTTTTAAGGGGCGTCTGGAGAAATACAAGAATAGGATGGGAATAGAGGGATATGGTCCCTGGAAGGGGAGGGGGTTTTTGTTCACACATGGTTGGTGCAGGCTTGGAGGGCCGAAGGGCCTGTTCTTATGCTGTAATTTTCTTTTTTCTAATTTCAGAGAGAGATATATACAGATACAGAGCCATAGAAAGACAGAAACAGGATGGGATTGTGCTGTACATGTTTCCGAGCTGACATTGAGACACACACGAGATGTACACCAATGATTTGGATGAGGGAACCAAAAATAATATTTCCAAGTTTGCTGATGCCATGAAACTTGTTGGGAATGTGAGGAGTGAGAAGGATGTTAAAATGTTTCACAGTGACTTCAGTAAATTGAGTGAATGGGTAAATGCGTGGCAGATGCTGTATAACGTGGACAAACGTGAATTTAACTACTTCGGACAGAGAAGCAGAATGGCAGAGGGTTATTTAAATGGTGCTAGATTGGGAAATGTTGAGATACAAAGGGACCTGGGTGTCCTAGTACACAAGAGACTGAAAGCAAGCATGCAGCTACAGCAAACAGTTAGGAAGGCAAATGATATGTTGGCCTTCATTGCAAGAGAACTTGAGGAAAGGAGCAAGGATGTCTTACTGCAGCTGTACAGGCCCTCGGTAAGACCACACCTGGAATATTGTGGACAGTTTTTGTCTCTGTAACTATGAAATGCTGCACTTACCATAGAGGGAGAGCAGCGGAGGCACACCAGACTGATTCCTGGGATGGCAGGATTGTCGTATGAGGAGAGATTGAGTCGACTGGGCCTGTATTCACTGGAGTTCCGAAGAATGAGAGGGGATCGAATTGAAATGTATAAATTCTGACTGGGCTGGAGTGACTGAATACAGGGATGTTGTTTCCTCCAGCTGAGGGGCTGAGGGGGTGGGGATAGGGGGGTTGGGCGGAGAGGCTGGAACAAGGGGTCACAGATGGTGAAACTTTGCAATACGTTTAATCAGTAGAAACCTATCCATCTCAGTCTGTGAACGATGACTGAGCCTCCACAGCCCTCTGGGATAGGGAATTCCAAAGATTTACCATCCTGGAAGCACACGGAATTCAGGAAAACTTGGCGAGATGGATCGGAAACTGGTTTAGTAATTGGACACAAAGGGTGGTGTTGGAAGGCTGTTTGAGTGGCTGGAGGCCGGTGTCCAGTGGTGCACCACAAGGCTCCGTGCTGGGGGGCTTATTATTGTTACACATAAATGAGACAGATGATAATGTGGGGGCAATGATAAGCAAGGTTCCAGATGACACCAAGATTGGTAGGATGGTTAATAGGGAAGATGGTTGTAGGTTACAGGAAGATATCGCTGGGTTGGTCAGATAGGCAGAGCAGTGGCAGATGGTATTTGACCCTGATAGGTGCGAGGTGATGCACTTTGGAAGCAGTAACAAGGCAAGGGAGTATTTAATGAGTTGCAGGACACTGGGAAGCTCAGAGGAACATATGGATCTTGGGAAATTATTCACAGATCCCTGAAGGCAGCAGAGCAGGTGAATCAAGTGGTAAAGAAGGCAGATGAGACACTTGCTTTTATCAGTCATGGCGCAGAGTAGAAGAGCAAAGAGTTAATGTTGGAGTTGTACAGAGTGTTGGTTAGGCCACAGCTGGAGTACCGTGTGCAGATCTGGTCACCACACCAGAGGAAGGATATGATAGCACTGGAGGGGGTACAGAGGAGGCTCAGCAGCAAGTTGCCTGGGATGGAGTATTTGAGCTATAAGGAGAGACTGGATAGGTTAGGATTGTTTTCTTTAGAGCAGAGAAGGCTGATTGAGGTGTGTAAGATTATGAGGGGTATGGACAGGGTGAATAGGAAACAGCTGTTCCCCTTGGTTGAGGGGTCAATCATGAGGGGACATCGTTTTAGGGCAAAGGGCAGGAGATTCAGAGGAGAGTTGAGAAAAACATTCACTCAGAGGGTGATGGGAATCAGGAAAGTACTGCCTGGGAAGGCAGTGGAGGTCGGAAACCTTACAACCTTTCAAAAGCATTTGGATGAGCACTTGAAACATCACAACATTCAAAGATATGGTACAAGAGATGGAAAATTGGATTAGCACAACTTTAGTGGGAGTTACTGTTGGTGCAGACTCAATGGGTCGAAGGGCCTTTTCTTCACTGCACCACTCTATGACTCTGAGGGAAGAAATTCCTCCTCACAGGAAGCAAAGAGTCGGAATAAATGGGTGCTTGTCTGGTTGGCGGATGGTAACTAGTGGCGTGCCGCAGGGATCGGTACTGGGGCCTCAACTATTTACCATTTATATAGACGATCTGGAGGAGGGAATTGAGTGTAGGGTAACAAAGTTTGCAGACGACACAAAGATAAGTGGAAAAATGTATCGTGTGGAGGGCGTAGAAGGCCTGCAGAGAGATTTGGACAGGCTGAGTGAGTGGGTGAGGACCTGGCAGATGGAGTATAATGTTGACAAATGCGAGGTTATTAACTTTGGAGGAAATAATCACAAATTGGATTATTATCTAAGTGGAAAGAAATTACAACATGCTACTGTGCAGAGGGACCTGGGGGTCCTTGTGCATGAGACGCAAAAACCCAGTCTGCAGGTGCAACAGGTGATCAAGAAGGCAAACGGGATGTTGGCCTATATCGCAAGGGGGATAGAATATAAAAGCAGAGATGTCTTGCTGCACCTGTACAGGGCATTGGTGAGGCCGCAGCTGGAATACTGTGTGCAGTTTTGGTCCCCTTATTTGCGGAAGGATATATTGGCCTTGGAGGGAGTGCAGAGAAGGTTCACCAGGTTGATACCAGAGATGAGGGGTGTTGATTATCAGGAGAGACTGAGCAGATTGGGTTTGTACTCGTTGGAATTTAGAAGGCTGAGGGGGGATCTAATAGAGACCTATAAGATAATGAAGGGGCTGGATAGGGTCGAGGTGGAGAGATTCTTTCCACTTAGAAAGGAAGCTAGAACTAGAGGGCACAGCCTCAAAATAAAGGGGGGTCAGTTTCGGACAGAGTTGAGGAGGAACTTCTTCTCTCAGAGGGTGGTGAATCTCTGGAATTCTCTGCCCACTGAAGTGGTGGAGGCTACCTCGTTGAATATGTTTAAATCACGGAGAGATGGATTCCTGATCGGTAAGGGAATTAGGGGTTATGGGGATCAGGAGGGTAAGTGGAACTGATCCACATCAGATCAGCCATGATCTTATTGAATGGCGGGGCAGGCTCGAGGGGCTAGATGTACTACTCCTGCTCCTATTTCTTATGTTCTTATCTCAGTCCTAAATGTCCTGCCCCCTTACTCTGCGACTATGCCATGGTTCTAGACACCCCCCCCCCCCACACCTCCCCCCCCCCCCCTCCCACCGCCCCCAGCCGGGGGAAACATCCTTCCTGTATCTACTCAGCTCATGTTTGGGGGTTGGGGAGAGTTATCGAACAAAGAGATCTCGGGGTACATGTTCATAGCTTCTTGACAGTGGAGTCACAGGTGGACAGAGTGGTGAAGAAGGCATTCGGCATGCTTGGTTTCATTGGTCAGAACATTGAATACAGAAGTTGGGACGTCTTGTTGAAGTTGTACAAGACATTGTTAAGGCCACGCTTGGAATACTGTGTACAGTTCTGGTCACCCTATTTTAGAATGGATATTATTAAACTAGAAAGAGTGCAGAAAAGATTTACTAGGATGCTACCGGGACATGATGGTTTGGGTTTTAAGGAGAGGTTGCACAGACTGGGACTTTTTTCCCTGTAGCGTAGAAGACTGAGGGGAGATTTTATCGAGGTCTGTAAAATAATGAGGGGCATAGATCAGCGAGATAGTCAATATCTTCTCCCAAAGGTAGGGCAGTCTAAAACTAGAGGGCATAGGTTTAAGGTGAGAGGGGAGAGATACAAAAGGGTCCAGAGGGCAATTCTTTTCACACAGAGGGTGGTGAGTGTCTGGAATGAGCTGCCAGGGGCAGTAGCAGGGGCGGGTACAATTTTATGTTTTAAAAAGCATTTAGACAGTTACATGGGTAAGATTGGTATAGAGGGATATGGGCGAAACACAGGCAATTGTGATTAGCTTAATGGTAAAAACTGGGCGGCATGGACAAGTTGGGCCAAAGCGCGTTTCCATGCTGTAAACCTCTATGACTCGACCCTGCTGAGCCCTGTAAGAATTGTCCAAGTTTGAATGAGGTCACCTCTCATGCTTCTCAAGTGCATAAAGTAAAAGTCCATTTTCTTTCCTCAGAGGACAATCCCTCCATCCCAGGAATTAATGCAGTGAAATGTCATTGAAGTCCCTCTCGGACAAGAATGTCTTTCCTTAGGTAAGAGGATAAAACTGTACACAACACTCCGTGTGTGGTTTCACCACTAATTCAGCCTCTCCCACATCCCCTTGAAGAGTCTACATCCTCCTCACAACTCACACTTCCACCTGCTTTCATGTCATCTGCAAACTCGGAAATATTACATTTGATCCCAAACGTCCAAATCAATGATATGGATTGTGAATAGCTGGGCTCCCGCGGACTGATCCTTGTGATAAGCCGCTGGTCACAGCCTGGCACCCTGAAAATGACCCATTTGTACCTAAGCTCTGTTTTCTGTCCGTTAACCATTTCTCAATTCATGCCAGTATTATCAGGGTAAATACGTTGCATCACGGGGATAGGGCCTGGGTGGGAATGTTGTTAGCGCAGGCTCGATGGGCTGTATGGCCTCCTTCTGCACTGGAGGGATTCCATGATTCTAATATGTACATACGTCAGTGAAGGTGGCAGGGCACTTTGACAGAGCAGTAAATGAAGTATATGGTATCCCAGCTTTTATTAATGGAGGAATTGAGGACAAGAGTAAGGAGTTCATATTGAACTTGTATAAGACACTCGTTAAGCCTCATCTGGAGACTGCGCCCAGTTCTGGGCACCGTACTTGAGGAGGCATGTGAAGACATTGGAGAGAGTGCAGAGGAGAATCACAAGAATGATTCCAGGGAATAAGATCCGTAGCTACGAGGGTAGATTGGAGAGGTTGGGACTGTTTTCCTTGGAGAAAAGAAGGCTGAGGTGAGACTTGAGAGAGAGATTCAAGATTCTAAGGGGTATCCACAGGTTAAAGAGTGAGAAACTCTTCCCTCTCAAGAGATGGTCAGGGACTAGAGGGCACAGATTCTAAATGATGGGGAAATGGATCAGAAGTGAAGTGAGAAAAAGCACTTCATCAAGAGTGTGTTTAGAATCTGGAACAATCTTCCTGAAAGCCTGTTCCAATATTCAATAAGATCCTGGCTGATCTGTGATCTAACTCTCTGTCTCTTAACCCCTTGGACGAAGGAAAATCTATCAACCCCAGGTTTAAAATAATAACAAGTGACTGAGCATCATTCGCCATTTGCAGAAGATTGTTTCAAACTCACTCCACACCACATCTGGCAATGTTTCCATTTCTACAATTTTAAAATTCTAAACTGAGGCTAACATTCAAATATTCCCAAATCCTGGAGTTCCCAGCCAGCAGAAAAACTTGTTCTTTATCAGCCTCTCCCTTTCCCTCATTATTTTCAATGTTTGATTAAATCAGCCCCCAACTTAAATTCCAGCGGTTAAGAATAATGTTTAATCTGCACTGTTCATCAAATGTTCCCAACACAAATACTGGAATGGGCTAAATACAGAGTAAAATTCCCTCTGCTCTGTCCAAGGAATGTTTCATCACAGATTTTTATTTTGAATTTTAGGAAAAACAGGAATCAAATTGCTCAGCATCCCAGTGTGGCCTCCTGTTTATTTCAATCAGCCCTTCACATTCAAACATGAAGTTGAAGCTTCGAATACTGTCTGTGGCAGCGTTTGTGGATTCAGTTGTTCTCCTGCTTTTTCACTTGTCTGAAGGATTTGAATTATAGACATTGTTTAATCATTCCTTTCTCTCAGCACATGGAACTTGTGAATCTTCAAGGCAGACAATCTCATGTAATTAACAACAAACTGCATCTTTATTCATCCGTCCATTTCCTATCTCTGAATGGATCACACACATTTCCAGAATGCAGGAAGCTCTCAATGGAAACTGCTTCCAATTATTCCCCAATGCAATTGTTCGCACTTGACTGTAAACTACATTCCACTGACACTCCCAAAGCAGCCACATAAAAGTGACTGGTTATTTTAAACACTGAACCTGAACTATTTGAACTGATGATTCACTCACATTGTACAGAAATGTTGAGTCTGTTTTGATGAGAGTGATCAGATTAACATTGTAACATGAAGACAGCCTCCGTACTGAGATTCACCACATTTCCAACAATTCCGCAATATCAGATCCATTGCTGTGTGTATTGTGCGAATTCAGCTGTGAAATATCTGGACATTTGGAGCTTCCACTGTTTCGGTCATTTCATCATTTATTAAAGTGCGCTGTTCTATCCCTTTTAAATCTAAGTTGTGTCAAATTACATTTCCCTGCACTGAAACCTCTCCACCAGTTTTGTCCATGTACAAAATATGAATAACTCTTTGCAATCTGATGTTTCCAGCGATGCTGCTTACAATGCTGTCTAATGTTTTGTGTCATCGGCAAACCAGGATGTGTAGCATTCAGTCACATTAAATGGTCAATACATATGTCAATACTGTGTATATATTTCACTGTGTGTGTGTGTGTGTGTCTGTGTGTGTGTGTGAGTCTGTGTGTCTGTGTGTGTGTGTGTGTGTTTGTGTGTCTCTGTGTGTGTGTGTGAGTCGCTGTGTGTGTGTCTGTGTGTCTGTGTCTGTGTGTCTGTGTGTCTGTGTGTGTCTGTGTGTGTGTGTGTATGTCTGTGTGTGTGTGTTTGTGTGTGTGTCAGCATGCATGTGTGTCAATGTATTTGAATCTCAAATATGTGCAGTTGGAGGCCATTTGACCCATCGAGCCTGCTCCACCGCTGAAACAGATCATGACAAACACACACACACTCACAGAGATACAGACACACACACACACACACTCAGAGACACACACACACTGACAAAGAGAGAGACACACAGACACTCACGGACACACACACACAGAGACACAAACACACACTCACGGACACACACGCACACACGCAGAGAGACACAAACACACACTCACAGACACACATACACAAAGACACAGAGAGAGAGACACACACAGACACACACTCACTCACAGACACACGCAGAGAAACACAATCACACACACAGAAACACACAATGAAATAGACACTTGCACACACTTAGAAACTGTCTCTCTCTCACACACACACACACACAAAAATACAAAAACATAAGCGCACCGACACTCTCATTCCTATTTCTGTTTTACTCCTCAATGCCCCAACTAAAAAGTACTGGGATCTGAACTTGAAATGCTGGAACTGATCATGGAGGAACGAGTGGGGCCTAATAGACACTGAGAAGTTAACTTGTGTGTGAATCATAGAATGGGGACAGCACAGGAGGCCATTCAGCCCGTCAAGCCTGGATCGACACACTGCAAGAGCAGTTTCACTATTCCCAATCCTCCACCCTCTCCCCGTAACCCTGTCAATATTTTCCCTTCAGCTTCCCATTCAATTTCCTCTTGATGGAATCTTCTCCCACCTCTGACTCAGGCAGAACATGATGTGGAGATGCCGGCGTTGGACTGGGGTAAACACAGTAAGAAGTTGAACAACATCAGCTTAAAGTCCAACAGCTTTATTTGGGAGCAAAAGCCACACAAGCTTTCGGAGCCCCAAGCCCCTTCTTCAGGTGAGTGGGAATTCTGTTCACAAACAGAGCAGATAAAGACACAGACACAATTTACATGAATAATGGTTGGAATGCGAATCCTTACAGCGAATCAAGGCAGAACATTCCAGATACCAGCAGTCACTACGTTAAAAACATTTCCTCATCACAGATTCATACAGTGCAGAAGAGACCCTTCGGCCCATCGAGTCTGCACCGACACGTGAGGACCACCTAACATACCGACCTCACCCCATTTACCAGCACTTGGCCCATAGCCCTGAATGTGATGATGTGCCAAGTGCTTATCCAGCTACTTTTTAAAGGATGTGAGGCAACTTGCCTCTGCCAACCTCCCAGGCAGCGCATTCCAGACTGGCACCACCCTGTGGGTAAAACAGATTTTCCTCACATCCCCCCCAAACCTCCTGCCCCTCACCTTGAACCTATGTCCCCTCGTGACTGACCCTTCAACTAAGGGGAACAGCTGCTCCCGATCCTCACTCTTCATGTCTCTCATAATCTTCTCCACCTCAATCAGGTCGCCCCCCCCCCCAGTCTTCTCTGCTCCAATGAATACAACACAAGCCTACTCAACATCTCATTTTTAATTTTGTTTATTAGTGTCACAAGTAGGCTTGCATTAACACTGTGAAGTTACTGTAATAATTCCCAGATGCCACAATCTGGTGTTCGGTTACACTGAGAGAAAATTTACCACGGCCAATGCACCCTAACCAGCACATCATTCGCACTGTGGGAGGAAACCGCAGCGCCCAGAGGAAAGCCACGCAGACACGGAGAGAACGTGCAGACTCCACACAGACAGTGACCTGAGCCGGGAATCGAACCTGGGTCCCTGGCGCTGTAATGCAGCAGTGATAACAACTGTGCCACTGTGTGGCCCATAGCTCTCTTCATAGCTGAAACACTCCAGCTCAGATGCATCCTGGTGAATCTCCTCTGCATCCTGTCCAGTGCATTCACACCCTTCCTATAATGTGGCAACCAGAACCGCACACAGTCCTCCAGCTGTGGCCTCACCAAAGTTTTATACAGCTCCAACATGACTACCCTGCTTTTGTAATCTATGCCTCGACTGAAAAAAGGCAAGCGTTCCACATGCCTTTTACACCGCTCCACTAACATGCAAATCAGCAAATGAGAAATATTTGGGTTGGATGAGTCCTTGGCAGCATGGATTAGAAGTTTGGTAAGAGATAGGAAACAGAGGGGAGGTAGAGATGGGCATTTCTCAGACTGGAGACGAGTTGAAAGTGGTGTTCCCCAGGGATCAGTGTTGGGATCCTTGCTTTTTCTGATTTATATTAACAGCTTAGTGACGGGGGTTGAACGCACAATCTCCAAATTTGCAGATGACGCTGAGCTCGGGAGAAGAGAGAAGAGTGACACTGAGCGACTTCAGAGGGACATGGACAAGTTGGCCAAATGGGCAGACACCTGGGAGATGAATTTCAATGCAGCGAAATGGGAGGGAATGCATTTTGGTGCAAGAAACATGGGGAGACGATACAGACTCAATGGTACAACGTTGAGGGGACTACAGGAGCAGATGGGCCTTGGGTTTCAAGTGATTCATTCTCTGAAGGTGGCCAGGCAAGATGAAACAGTTGTTAAGAAGCCTGATAGGATCCTTGGGTTTATAAAGAGAGGCATAGAGTATAAAAGCAAGGAAGTGATGCTACACCTCTACAAATCATTGGACAGATCACATTCGGAGCACTGTGATCAGTTCTGGGCACCGTATTTAAGGAAGGACGTTAAAGTCCTCGAGAGAGGCAGAGAGAGAGAGAGAGTGCAAAGGAGATTCACTCGAATGATTCCAGGAATGAGAAATTTTAGATCCAAGGAAAGATGAGAGAAATTGGCCTTATTCTCCTTGGAGCAGAGAAGATTAAGAGGTGACCTTATCGAGGTGTTCAGAATGATGAACAATGTTGACAGGGTGAAGAAGGATATTCTGTTTCCACTCGTTGGTGTGTCAGTGACGAAGGGGTCACAATTTCAAGATGGTCAGCAAGGGAGCTGGGAGTGTGATGAGGAGAAACTGCTTTACTCGGAGAGTTGTTGGGATTTGGAATGCGCTGCCTGGGAGAGAGGTGGAGGCAGATTCCATAGGAGGATTCAAAAGAGAGGCGGATACATATTTGAAAGTGATTGCTTTAGGGGGCTAAGGAGACAGGGCTGGAGAATGGGACTCGCTGGGTGGCTCTTCCGGGATCGGGGCAGACATGATGGGCCGAATGGCCTCCTGCTGTTCTGTGATTCGAGAACACCCTTTGTGTGAAGAAGTGTTCCTTAATTTCACTTTGAAAGGGTTTCAGAATATTTTTAATATTTCAGACAATGATCCCAGTCCCAGACTCCACAACCAGCAAGAAACATTTCTCTTTCTCTAACCTATCAGTTTCCATTATTCTCCTGACAACTTGGATCAAATTATCCCTGACACTCCAAAATTCCCGGGAATACAACCCTCGTTTGTGTCTCCATGGCTGCGTCTCTGTCACATTTAAAATACGAATGTTACCTTAGCGAGGAGACAACTCTGTCAGAAATATCTCAGTGCTGCGCTCACATCAAATGGCCGCTGGGAAGAAAGGCCAAATGGCTGACTGATATTTGTGGATATTTTTCACAGATTCCCAGAGAGGGAGAGGGAGAGATTGAGAGAGGGACAGAAGACACAGACAGAGAGAGTGAGAAAAAGAAATAAACACAGAATTACCTTGGGCCCATTTAGTTTATATTTTCTCTGCTCTCCTCAACTTCCTGTCCGAACTCCACTTGCCTCCTTCTGCCCTGCAACAATTCTGTGATCCTGTGATGGGATAAACAGACCGAGGGAGGAAATATGAAGGTCTGCAGCATCTTTGAGAGTGGATTAATTGCGGGAATGAGGGATGTGAGCTCCAGGGTGAGGTTGGAGAAACGGGGCTTGTTCCCCTTGAGGGGAGATTTGCTCGAGTTGTACAAGATTAGGACAGGTTTAGATAAAGTGGATAAAGGAAAGCTGTTGCCGTTAGCTGATTGGGTTCAGGGATGGCAGGGAGACACAATTTAAAGTTTCAGGAGAGACGCAGTGAGGGAATGTGAGGAAAAACATCTTTCACACACACACAGAGCCTGGGAATGTGTTTGGACACACGGCCTATGAGGATGGTGGAAGCGGAGATGATGAGTGAATGACAGGGATGGAGAGGTGACACTAGGAGAGGCAATGGCCTAGTGCTATTATCTCCAGACTATTAATCCAGAAACTCAGCGAATGTTCTGGGGACCTGGGTTTGAATCCCACCAATTGGAATTCAATAAAAATATCTGGAATTAAGAATCTACTGGTGACCATGAAACCATTGTCGATTGTCGGAAAAACCCGTCTGGTTCACTAATGTCTTTTAGGGAAGGAAATCTGCCATCCTCACGTGGTCTGGGCTACGTGTGACTCCAGAGCCACAGCAATGCGGTTAACTCTCAACTGCCCGCGAAGAGCAACTCGTGCAATAAATTCTGTTCAGCCAGCGATGCCCGTGTCCCACGAAAGAATTAAAGAAAACTTCAATCAACTCACTCCTGAACCTTCTAAATCCCAGGGATGCAGAATAAATCTCCATCGAAACTGTCCTGTGACACAATACACCACAGAGTTAGAAACACAGTCAATGCCTCTACTTTCTCAGAAGATGAAGGAAATTGGGCATGTCAGCTACAACTCTCACTAACTCATTCTTTCTGGTTACATCACAGCTTGGTCTGGCTCCTGTTCTGCCCAAGACCGCAAGGATCTACAAAAGGTCATGAATGTAGCCCAATCCATCACGCAAACCGGCCTCCCATCCACTGACTCTGTCTACACTTCCCGCTGCCTCGGAAAAGCAGCCAGCATAATGAAGGACCTCACCCACCCCGGACATTCTCTCTTCCACCTTCTTCCGTCGGGAAAAAGATACAAAAGTCTGAGGTGACGTACCAACCCACTCAAGAACAGCTTCTTCCCTGCTGCTGTCAGACTTTTGAATGGACCTACCCTGCATTAAATTGATCTTTCTCTCCACCCTAGCTATGACTGTAACACTACATTCTGCACTCTCTCGCTTCCTTCTCGATGAACAGTATGCTTTGTCTGTATAGCGCACAAGAAACAAGACTTTTCACTGTATACTAATATGATAATAATAAATCAAATCAAAATAATTAATCAAGTCAAAGTATTTACCCTGCTAATCCCCCTAAGACTATGGGGAAAGTTAGCATGGCCAATCCACCGAACCCGCACATCTTTGGGCTGAGAGAAGGAAGAGCGGCACTCGGAGGAAACCCATGCAGATAGTGACCCGAGGCTGGATATGAACTTGTGTCCCTGGTGCTGTGATACAGCAGTGCTAACCACTGGTGCCACCGTGCTGCCCGCTCCTGTTTGGGAGCTTCACCAGGTTGACACCTCATTTTTAAGGGATGCCAGGTTGGCCCCGTGGCTTGATGGAAATGGTTGAGTGGGGAATGAATCATTCTCTGTTATCTGCAGTGTCCTGGACATTGAGAGAAATTGACACTCAGACACATAAAACAACAACCTGCATTGATATAGCACCTTGAACAGAAACGTCCTCAGATGCTTCACAGGAGCCTGGAGTGAAAAATTAGAAGCCGAGTCACAGGCGAGTTTAGGGACAAAAGAATTGCCCCAAAGATCTGGTCAAAAAGGGGTTGTTTTGAGGAAGTGTCTGAATGGTGGAAAGGGAGGTATGAAGACAGAGAGTTTTGGGAAGGAATTCCAGAGTTGGAGCCACACAGTGAACTGCAGACCCCAATGGTGAAAGGATTAAAATGGGGAATGGTCAGGGAGCCAGGATTAAAGGAAAACAGATATCAGAGGATGGTGGGACTGGGGGATATAGGGAGGGCTCATTTACAGAAGACAGTACCAAACTTTAACCACATCTCGTGTGAAGAAGTGCTTCCTAATTTAGAATTGAAAGAAGTTTAGAAGTTTATGTATTAGTGTCACAAGTCGGCTTACATTAACACGGTAATGAAGTTACTGTGAAAATCCCTTAGTCACCAACCTCCGGCGCCTGTTCGGGTAACACTGAGGGAGACTTTAGCATGGCCAATGCACCCGAAACAGCACGTCTTTCAGACTGAGGGAGGAAACCGGAGCATCCGGAGGAAACCCACGCAGACCCAGGGAGAACATGCGGACTCCGCACAGACAGGAATAAATGAATCATTTTCTAACTAGCAGGCAGTGACGAGTGGGGTCCCGCAGGGGTCAGTTCTTGGGTCCCAGCTATTCACAAAACACATCAGTGATTTGGATGAGGGAACCAAACGTAATATTCTCAAGTTTGCTGATGAGGCGAAACTTAGTGGGAATGTGAGTGATGGGGAGGATGTTAAGAGGCTTCGGGGTGATTTAGACAAGTTGAGTGAGTGGGGAAATACATGGCAGATGCAGAATAATGTGGATAAATGTGACGTTATCCACTTTGGACGGAGGAAGAGAATGGCAGAGTATTAGTTGAATGGTGATAGATTGGGAAATGTTGTACAAAGGGACCTGGGTATCTGAGAACACCAGTCACTGAAAGCAAGCATGCAGCTACAGCAAGCAGTTAGGACGACCAATGGGATGTTGTCCTTCATTGCAAGAGGATTGGAGTAGAAGAGCAAGGATGTCTTACTGCAGCTGGACAGAGCCTCGGTGAGACCACACCTGGAGTCTTGTGTACAGTGTTCCTCTCCTTATCTGAGGAAGGATGTACCTGCCACAGAGGGAGAGCAGTGAATGTTCACCAGACTGATTCCTGGGATGGCAGCATTGATGTCTGAGGGGAGATTGGGTCGGCTGGGCCTGTGTTCACTGGAATGTAGAAGAGTGAGCGGGGATCTAATTGAAAGGTATAAAATTCTGACAGTGCTGGACAGGCTGGATACAGGGATATTGTTTCCTCCGGCTGGGGGTGTCTGGAACAAGGGGTCACAGTCTCAGGATACGGGGGAGGCCATTTGGGACTGAGATGAGGGGAAACCTCTTCACTCAGAGGGTGGTGAACCTGTGGAATTCTCTCCCACAGAAAGCTGTGGAGACCAAGTCACTGAATATATTTAAGAAGGAAAGAGATAGAGTTCTACACTCTAAAGGTGTCGAGGTGTATGGGGAGAGCGCTGGGGTATGGCATTGAGACAGAGGATCGGCCATGATAGTGTTGAATGGTGGGTCAGGCTCGAAGGGCTGAATGGCCTCCTCCTCCTCCTATTTTCTATGTTGATGTGACCGCCCCAAGTCTCTTTGTGCCTCCACTCTTTCCAGCCTTTCCCCATTCATAAAGCAATCTGTTCTATCATTTTTAAAGTGGGTGACCACACAATTGTCTCCAATGAAATCCATCTTTCACTCTTTGAACCATTCAGTGAAGACATTTCACTTTAGGGCGGCACGGTGGCACAGTGGTTCGTACTGCTGCCTCACAGCGCCAGGGACCCGGGTTCAATTCCAGCCTCAGCTCGCTGTCTGTGTAGAGTTCTCCCAGTGTCTGCGTGGGTTTCCTCCGGGTGCTCCAGTTTCCTCCCACAGTCCAAACATGTGCGGGTCAGGTGGATTGGCCATGATAAATTGACCTTAGTGTCAGGGGATTAACAGGGTAAATAGATGGGATTACGGGAATCGGGCCTGGGTGGGATTGTGGTCGATGCAGACTCGATGGGCCGAATGGTCTGCCCTTTAGGGATTCTATGATTCTAGGATCTCAAATCATTGATAAATACGATGAAACTGAGACAGACACGGGGGCTTTGCAGCAGCAGGCAGAATGGGAATCATTGCATCCTGCACCGAGTTTTATTACACAACCAATTTCAGAAAATTCACAACTCTAATTCACAACAGCAAAGTGTGGGATTGCAAACTTGGAATTATTAGCACAGGACTAAAGTTTAAAAGCTAAACACTGACATTCGGAAACAGGAGATGGCCTCACATCTTCAATTCTGTGATTGTCCCCCAGCTCCTGCTCTGAATATTACAATATCTCTGCCCCCTTCATGCGTCTGCAGACTTTGAAAGTTACTCAGACATTGGTGAAACTAGTCTTTATCTCGGGGCGTTTCCTGTGAAATATGCGCGTTCTCCAAAGAGACACAATCTAATTGACGCTTTCTGATACAATCTGAATCTCCTTTCAAACAACCTCCCAACCCCACTGTGCAGGAATGTCTCCTTTTGTCACATTGTTGACACTTTATCAGGAGGGAAAAGTAGATTCAACTGACAGATTCTGAGCCCCAGGTTGAATCTTTAAGATGTAAAACTGAACTGAAAGCCCAGGTCTCTCTGTTCCTGCATCCATTTTAACATTGACCCATTGATTTTAAATTGCTTCTCCTGTATAAAAATATAATCTATCGACCTCAGAGTTAAACATTAATAAGCGACTGAGCATCAACTGCGAATTATAGAAGGTAGTTCCAAACTAATATCACAGCTGGTGTGGCAAAGTGTTTCTGAATTCCACTCCTACAAGTCTAAAATCCTCAACATTGTTTGAAATCCAATGTCCCCAAGTCCTGGACTCCCCAACCAGCAGGAAAAGTTGTTCTTTATCAGTCCTCTCCATTCCCCTTATTATCTTGAAGTGTTTGATCCAATCATCCCGTAGCCTAAATTCCAGCATTACAGAGTAACACTTCAACTACACTTTTCAACAAACAATCCCAAACCAAATACAGAACAGGGTTCATAGAATCCTGTAGTGCAGGAGGCCATTCGGCCCATCGAGTCAGCACTGACCACAATCCCACCCAGGCCCCATCCCTATAATCCCACACATTTACCTCAGCTAATCCTCCTGACACTAAGGGACAATTTAGCTTGGCCAATCCACTTAACCTGTACACCTGATAGACGTCTGCCAGATTATGAGGGGCATGGACAGAGTGGATAGTCAGAAGCTTTTTCCCAGGGTGGAGGAGTTATTACTCGGGGGCATAGGTTTAAGGTGCGAGGGGCAAGGTTTAAAGGAGATGTGGGAGGAAAGTTTTTTTACACAGAGGGTGGTGGGTGCCTGGAACTCGTTGCCAGGGGAGGGAGTGGAAACGGATACGATAGTGACTTTTCAAGGGCGTCTTGACAAAGACATGAATAAGATGGGAATGGAGGGATATGGTCCCCGGAAGGGTAGGGGGTTTTAGTTCAGTCAGGCAGCATGGTCGGTGCAGGCTTGGAGAGCCGAAAGACCTGTTCCCGTGCTGTAATTTTCTTTGTTCTATCTTTGGAGTGTGGGATGAAACCGGAGCACCCGGAGGAAACCCACACAAACATGGGAAGGACGTTCAAACTCCAGTCAGAAAGTGACCCATGCTGGGAATCGAAGGCGGGTCCCTGGCACTGTGAGGAAGCAGTGCTAACCCCTGCATCACTGTGCCACCCCCATATTGAAAACTTGGGTTCAAATTCAAGACAGCCGCAAATTCACTTTGAGAAAAGTTCCCTCTGCTGTTGAAAGGAATTTTTAATTGAGGATTTTTATTTCTGGGAAAACTGAACTCACATTGAACAGCATCCCAGTGTGGGATTTAAACTCTCGTTTGTTTCAGTCATGGGGAGAGAGATGGAGCGAGAGGGAGAGATACAGATACAGATGCAGAGAGACACAGAAACAGGATGGGATAGTGCTGTACATGTTTCAGAGCTGACACTGAGACACACACGAGATGTACAATCGCAGCCCAGAGTGAATCATTCTCTGTTACCTGCAGTGTCCTGGACATGGACAGAAGCTGACACTCAGACACACACAACAACAACTTGCATTTATATAGCACCTTGAACAGTATCATCCCAAGATGCTTCACAGGAGCCTTAATGTGAGAAATTTGACCCCGAGTCACAGGAGAGTTTAGGGTCACATGTCCCAAAGGTTTGGCCAGATGGTTTTTACGAACTATTTTAATTGGAGGAAAAGGAGGTGTTAAAATGGAGAAAACCAATCTGCTTCACTCATGTCCTTTATGGAAGGAAATCTGCCGTCCTTACCTGGTCGGGCCTACATGTGACTCCAGCCTCACAGCAATGTGGTTGACTCTTAGATGCTGTTTGAAATGGCCTAGCAAGCCACTCAGTTCATGAGCAATTAGGGACGAGGAGTAAACGCTGGCAGAACCAGCCAGGCCCACATCCCATGGATGCATTTGAGTAAAACGTTCAGGGAAGGAATTCCAGAGTTGGAGCCCACGCAGATGAAGACACAGCTCCCAATGGGGAAACGATTCAAATTGTGGATGGTCACGGAGCCAGAATGAAAGGAAAACAGATATGGGAGGATGGTGGGACTGGAGGAGGTGGATAAACAGCAAGAAACATTTCTCTCTCTCTGTGCTATCAGTTTCCATTATTCTCCTGACAACTTGGATCAAATTGTCCCTGACACTCCAAAATTCCTGGGAATACAGCCCTCGTTTGTGTCTCCATAGCTGCGTATCTGTCACATTTAAAATACTAACGTTACTTTAGTGAAGAGACAACTCTGTCAGAAATATCTCAGTGCTGCGTTCACACGAAATGGCCACTGGGAAGAAACGCCAAATGGCTGCCTGATATTTGTGGATATTTTTCACGGAATCCCAGAAAGGGAGAGATGGACAGAAGACACAGAGACAGAGAGTGAGAAAAAGAGAGAGACACAGATTGATGGAGGTATAAAAGCTTTCCCTTTACCTGCACATGATTTAACTTGTTCCCAGTTGGTTTATGGATTCTCTCCTCAACTTATTATCCAAAGTGCATCACTTCACATTTCTCAGTGTTGAAGTTAACTGTCTGTCCCTTTCATTTCAATCTCCTCTGCACCCGCTCCCGAACACAAATAATTGTCTGGTAGAAAGTGAGAAGGAGCCTCGACAGAGAGGTTGGGAAGGATTGAATGGGGAGAGGCAGAAACCCTCAACACATTTCAAAACGACACTGATTTCCACTTGAAGGAATAACTTCTCCACCCCAACACTATCCCGTCATTCTCGATAAGCCCATGCTGCCCGTGTTCTGTGATAAATTACACGCAAGTGAAAAGATTATTTTAAATAGTGGGGTTACATTTGCCACCCCCCAATCTGTAGGAACTGCTCCAGAGTCTATAGAATTTTGGAAGATGACCAGCAATGCATCCAATATTTCCAGCGCCGCTTCCTTTAATACTCTGGGATGTAGATTATCAGGCCCTGGGGATTTGTCAGCCTTTAACCCCATTCATTCCCCCAGCACCATTTTCTTACTAATACTGATTTCCTTCAATTCAATTCCACACTCTCACTAAACCATTGGTTCCCTAACATTTCTGCCAGGTTATCTGTGCCTCTTTTGTGAAGACAGAACCAAAGTATATGTTCAATTCTTCTGCCATTTCTTTGCTCCCCATTATAATTTCCCCGGAGAGATGGAGAGAGGCAGAGTCACTGAGAGATAGGGATGAGATCGTAATGCAGAGAGTAACAGTGAGATATTCAGGTGGGCAAACAGCTAATAGTGGGGTACAACAAGGATCACTCCAAAGCCACAGATATTGCCTCACGTTGCCGCTGTCGCCATTTACCTTAAATCAGCATCCTCTGCTTCCCAACCTTTCCCCCAATGTGCCGATTATCTCAAAGCTGATCCTCTCAGTCCCGGGACATCACGGCAGGAGTTCCTCAGGGTGAGTGTCCGAGGCCCCACCATCTTCAGCTGCTCCATCACTGACCTTCCCTCCATAGGTGAGATGTTCGCTGATGATCGCACCATTCACAACTCCTCAGATTGTGAAATAGTCAATGCAGAAATACTGACAGATTCTGAGCCCCAGGTTGAATCTTTAAGATGTAAAAATGAACTGAAAGCCCAGGTCTCTCTGTTCCTGCAAGTATTTTAACATAGACCCATTGATTTTAAATTGCTTCTCCTGTGTGTAAAATACCATCTATCAACTTCAGGTTTGAACATTAATAAGCGACTGAGCATCAACTGTGAATTATAGAAGGTAGTTCCAAACTAATATCACACCTGGTGTGGCAAAGTGTTCCTGAATTTCACTCCGAAAAGTCTAAAACCCTAAACATTGTCTAAAATCCAATGTCCCCCAAGTCCTGTCCCCATCAAACACTCCCAGTACAGATACAGCACAGGGTTAGGTACAGAGTAAAGCTCCCTCGACACTGTCCCCATTAAACACACCCAGGACAAATACAGCACGGGGTTCAATACAGAGTAAAGGTCCCTCGACACTGTCTCCATCAAACACTCGCAGGACTGGGACAGCACGGGGTTAGATACAGAGTAAAGCTCCCTCTACACTGTCCCCCATCAAACACACCCAGGACAGGGACAGCACGGGGTTAGATACAGAGTAAAGCTCCCTCTACATTGTCCCCCATCAAACACACCCAGGACAGGTACAGAACGGGGTTAGATACAGAGTGAAGCTCCCTCTACACTGTCCCCATCAAACAAACCAAGGACAGGTACAGCACAGGGATCGATACAGAGTGAAGCTCCCTCTACACTGTCCCCCATCAAACACTCCCAGGACAGGGACAGCACGGGGATCGATACAGAGTGAAGCTCCCTCTACACTGTCTCCATCAAACACTCCCAGGACAGGGACAGCACGGGGTAAGATACAGAGCAAAGCTCGCTCTACACTGTCCCCATAAACCACTTCCAGGAGAGATATAGCACGTGGTTAGATACAGAGTAAAGCTCCCTCTACACTGTCCCCCATCAAACACGCCCAGGACAGGTACGGCACGTGTTTAGATACAGAGTGAGGCTCCCTCTACACTGTCCCCATCAAACACTCCCAGGACAGGGACAGCACGGGGTTAGATACAGAGTAAAGCTCCCTCTACACTGTCCCCCATCAAACACTCCCAGGACAGGTACAGCACGGGGTTAGATACAGAGTAAAGCTCCCTCTACACTGTCCCCCATCAAACACTCCCAGGACAGGTACAGCACGGGTTTAGATACAGAGTGAAGCTCCCTCGACACTATCCCCATCAAACACTCCCAGGACATGTACAGCACGGGTTTCGATACAGAGTGAAGCTCCCTCGACACTGTCCCCATCAAACACTCCCAGGACAGGGACAGCACGGGGTGAGATTCAGAGTGAAGCTCCCTATGCACTGTCCCCATCAAATAATCCAATGACAGATACAGCATGGTGCGAGATTAAAGGAAAAGCTGCCTCCACATTGTGCACATCAAACACACCCAGGACAGGTACAGCACGGGGTTAGATACAGCTCAAATCTTCCTCTACATTTTGCCCATCATTGTGTGTGTGTGTGTGTGTGTGAGAGAGAATGTGTGTGTGCGTGTGAGAGAATGTGTGTGTGAGAGAGAGTGTGTGTGTGTGAGAGAGAGTGTGTGTGTGTGAGAGAGAGTGTGTGTGTGTGAGAGAGAGTGTGTGTACGAGAGAGAGAGTGTGTGAGAAAGTGTGTGTGTGTGAGACAGAGTGTGTGTGAGAGAGTGTGTGCGAGAGAGAGAGTGTGTGCGAGAGAGAGAGTGTGTGTGCGAGAGAGTGTGTGTGAAAGAATGTGTGTGTGAGAGAGAGAGTGTGTGTGTGTGAGAGAGAGTGTGTGTACGAGAGAGAGAGTGTGTGAGAAAGTGTGTGTGTGTGAGACAGAGTGTGTGTGAGAGAGTGTGTGCGAGAGAGAGAGTGTGTGCGAGAGAGAGAGTGTGTGTGCGAGAGAGAGTGTGTGTGCGAGAGAGAGTGTGTGCGTGAGAGAGAGGGTGTGTTAGAGAGAGTGTGTGTGTGAGAAAGAGTGTGTGTGTGAGAGACAGAGTGTGTGTGAGAGAGTGTGTGTGAGAGAGAGAGTGTGTGCGAGAGAGAGAGTGTGTGTGTGTGAGAGAGTGTGTGTGAGAGAGAGAGAGTGTGTGTGAGAGAGAGTGTGTGCGAGAGAGAGAGTGTGTGTGTGAGAGAGAGAGTGTGTGTGAGAGAGAGTGTGTGAGAGAGAGAGAGTGTGTGTGTGAGAGAGAGTGTGTGTGAGAGAGAGTGTGTGTGTGTGACAGAGAGAAAGAGCATGCGTGTGAGTGAGAGAGTGCGTAAGAGATAGTGTATGTGTGTGTGAGAGAAAGAGAGAGCATGTGTGTGTGTGTCTGAGAGGGTGTAAGGAGAGCGTCTGTGTGACCTGATCTCCCTCGACAGTCTATCAGTAACTGAAACACGGGATTAGATGCAAAGTAAAGGTCCCTCGACACTGTTCCCATCAAACACTCCCAGGAAAGGTACAGGTACAGCACAGAGATCGATACAGAGTGAAGCTCTCTCTGCACTGTTCCCATCAAACACTCCCAGGACAGACACAGCACAGAGTTCGATACAGAGTAAAGCTCCCTCTACACTGTCCCCATCCAACACACCCAGGAGAGATACAGCACGGGGTTAGATACAGATTAAAGCTCACTGTACACTGTCCCCATATAACAGTCCTAGAACAGATACAGCACGGGGTTAGACATAGAGTAAAGCTCCCTCTGCACTGTCCCCATCAAACAAACCAAGGACAGGTACAGCACGGGTTTAGATACAGAGTAAAGCTCCCTCGATACTGTCCCCATCAA
>NW_027590542.1:90000-95000 GCF_964213995.1 Mustelus asterias
GCTCCCTCGACACTGTCCCCATCAAACACTCCCACAACAGAGACAGCACGGGGTTAGATACAGAGTAAAGCTCCCTCGACACTGTCCCCATCAAACACTCCCAGGACAGGTACAGCACGGAGTTAGATACAGAGTAAAGCTCCCTCGACACTGTCCCCATCAAACACTCCCACCACAGATACAGCAAGTGGTTAGATACAGAGTAAAGCTCCCACTTCACTGTCCTCATCTAACACTCCCAGGACAGGTACAGCACAGGGTTAGATACAGAGTAAAGCTCCCTCTACACTGTCCCCATCAAACACTCCCAGGACAGGTACAGCACGGGGTTAGATACAGAGTAAAGCTCCCTCTACACTATCCCCATCAAACACTCCCAGGACAGGTACAGCACGGGGTTAGATACAGAGTAAAGCTCCCTCTACACTGTCCCCCATCAAACACTCCCAGGACAGGTACAGCACAGGGTTAGATACAGAGTAAAGCCCCCTCTAAACTGACCCCATCAAACACTCTCAGGACAGGTACAGCACGGGGTTAGATACAGAGTAAAGCTCCCTCTACACTGTCCCCATCAAACACTCTCAGGACAGGTGCAGCACAGGGTTAGATACAGAGTAAAGCTCCCTCTACACTGTCCCCATCAAACACTCTCAGGACAGGTGCAGCACAGGGTTAGATACAGAGTAAAGCTCCCTCTACACTGTCCCCATCAAACACTCTCAGGACAGGTGCAGCACAGGGTTAGATACCGAGTAAAGCTCCCTCTACACTGTCCCCATCAAACACTCCCAGGACAGACACAGCACAGAGTTTGATACAGAGTAAAGCTCCCCCTACACTGTCCCCATCCAACACACCCAGGACAGATACAGCACGGGGTTAGATACAGAGTAAAGCTCCCTCTACACTGTCCCCATCAAACACTCCCAGGACAGGTACAGCACAGGGTTAGATACAGATTAAAGCTCACTGTAGGGAGAGGGAAGGTTTGAATTCATGGCTGAGGGGATGGTGCAGGAGGGAGGGGTTCAGGTACTTAAGCAATTGGGGCTCGTACTGGGGAAGGTGTGACCTCTATGAGAAGGATGGTCTACACCTTAATCAGAAGGGGACCAATATCCTGGGGGGTAAATTTGCTAAGGCCATGCAGGGAGGTTTAAACTGATTCGGGGGGGGGGGGCGGGATCCTGAGTAGTGGGGCTGAAAGTGAGGGATGCATGGATGGGGACTGCAATGCACGGCATTGCAGAGGTGGGGTGGAGCAGGGTTTGAAATGTGTATACTTCAATGCCAGGAGTATTCGCAATAAAGTGGGTGAACTTGCAGCGTGGATCAGTACCTGGGACTTCGATGTTGTGGCTATTTCAGAGACATGGATAGAGCAGGGGCAGGAATGGATGCTGCAGGTCCCGGGGTTCAAATGTTTTAGTCGAAGTAGGGAAGGAGGTAGAAGAGGGGGAGGGGTAGCATTATTGGTCAGAGATTGTATCACAGTGTCAGAGAGGAGGTTTGATGAGGACTTATCTGTTGAGGTAGTATGGGCGGAGATTAGAAATAGGAGAGGAGAGGTCACCCTGTTGGGAGTCTTTTATAGACCTCCTAAAAGTTCTAGAGAGGTTGAGGAAAGGATTGCGGAGTCAATCCTGCTTAGGAGTGAAAGTAATAGGGCAATTGTTATGGGGGATTTTAACATGACTAATATTGACTGGAATTGTTATAGTTCTAGCTCGTTAGAGGGGTCAGTTTTTGTTCAAAGCGTGCAGGAAGGTTTTTTGACTCAGTATGTAGACAGGCCAACTAGAGGTGAGGCTATATTGGATCTGGTGCTGGGAAATGAGCCAGACCAGGTGCTAGACTTGGAAGTTGGTGTGCATTTTGGTGATAGTGACCACAATTCGGTTACGTTCACCTTAGTGATGGAAAGGGATAGGCATGAACCTCGGGCCAGTGGTTTTAGCTGGGGGAAGGGTAATTATGAGGCTATTAGGAGAGAATTAGGAAACATAGGTTGGACTAGGAGATTACAGGGACTGGGAACGTCCGACATGTGGAGTTTTTTCAAGGAGCAGCTACTGCGAGTCTGTGATAGGTATGTCCCTGTCAGGCAAGGAGGAATTGGTAGGGCTAGGGAACCGTGGTGCACCAAAAAAGTTTCTTTGTTGGTTAAAAAGAAAAAGGAGGCTTATGTTCGGATGAGACGTGAGCACTCGGGTAGTGCACTAGAAAGCTTTAGATTGGCTAAGAGGGAGTTGAAGAGCGAGCTTAGAAGGGCTAAAAGGGGACATGAGAAGACTTTGGCGGATAGGGTTAAAGAGAATCCTAAGGCGTTCTATAGGTATGTCAAGAACAGAAGGTTGGTTAGGGCAAGTTTAGGGCCAGTTATAGATGGCAGAGGGAAGTTATGTGTGGAACCGGAGGAGATTGGTGAAGCATTGAACCAATATTTCTCTTCGGTGTTCACGCAAGGGGACATGAATATAGCTGAGGAGGACACTGGGTTGCAAGGGAGTAGAATAGACAGTATTACAGTTGATAAGGAGGATGTGCAGGATATTCTGGAGGGTCTGAAAATAGATAAATCCCCTGGTCCGGATGGGATTTATCCAAGGATTCTCTGGGAGGCAAGAGAAGTGATTGCAGAGCCTCTGGCTCTGATCTTCAGGTCGTCGTTGGCCTCTGGTATAGTACCAGAAGATTGGAGGTTAGCGAATGTTGTCCCATTGTTTAAGAAGGGGAACAGAGACTTCCCCGGGAATTATAGACCGGTGAGTCTCACTTCTGTTGTCGGCAAGATGTTGGAAAAAATTATAAGGGATAGGATTTATAGTTATTTGGAGAGTAATGAATTGATAGGTGATAGTCAGCATGGTTTTGTGGCAGGTAGGTCGTGCCTTACTAACCTTATTGAGTTTTTTGAGAAAGTGACCAAGGAGGTGGATGGGGGCAAGGCAGTGGACGTGGTATATATGGATTTTAGTAAGGCGTTTGATAAGGTTCACCATGGTAGGCTTCTGCAGAAAATGCAGATGTATGGGATTGGGGGTGATCTAGGAAATTGGATCAGGAATTGGCTAGCGGATAGGAAACAGAGGGTGGTGGTTGATAGTAAATATTCATCATGGAGTGCGGTTACAAGTGGTGTACCTCAGGGATCTGTTTTGGGGCCACTGCTGTTTGTAATATTTATTAATGATCTGGATGAGGGTATAGTTGGGTGGATTAGCACATTTGCTGATGACACCAAAGTCGGTGGTGTGGTAGACAGTGAGGAAGGGTGTCGTAGTTTGCAGGAAGACTTAGACAGGTTGCAAAGTTGGGCCGAGAGGTGGCGGATGGAGTTTAATGCGGAGAAGTGTGAGGTAATTCACTTTGGTAGGAATAACAGATGTGTTGAGTATAGGGCTAACGGGAGGACTTTGAATAGTGTGGAGGAGCAGAGGGATCTAGGTGTATGTGTGCATAGATCCCTGAAAGTTGGGAATCAAGTAGATAAGGTTGTTAAGAAGGCATATGGTGTCTTGGCGTTTATTGGTAGGGGGATTGAATTTAGGAGTCGTAGCGTTATGTTGCAACTGTACACAACTCTGGTGCGGCCGCACTTGGAGTACTGTGTGCAGTTCTGGTCCCCACATTACAGGAAGGATGTGGAGGCTTTGGAGAGGGTGCAGAGGAGGTTTACCAGGATGTTGCCTGGTATGGAGGGGAGATCCTATGAGGAGAGGCTGAGGGATTTGGGATTGTTTTCGCTGGAAAGGCGGCGGCTAAGAGGGGATCTTATTGAAACATATAAGATGATTAGAGGTTTAGATAGGGTGGATAGTGATAGCCTTTTTCCTCTGATGGAGAAATCCAGCACGAGGGGGCATGGCTTTAAATTGAGGGGGGGTAGTTATAGAACCGATGTCAGGGGTAGGTTCTTTACCCAGAGGGTGGTGAGGGATTGGAATGCCCTGCCAGCATCAGTAGTAAATGCGCCTAGTTTGGGGGCGTTTAAGAGATCCGTAGATAGGTTCATGGACGAAAAGAAATTGGTTTAGGTTGGAGGGTCACAGTTTTTTTTTTAACTGGTCGGTGCAACATCGTGGGCCGAAGGGCCTGTTCTGCGCTGTAATGTTCTATGTTCTATGTTCTATGTTCTATGTACACTGTCCCCATCAAACAGTCCCAGAACAGATACAGCCTGGGGTTAAATATAGAGTAAAACTCCCTTGACACTGTCCCCATCAAACAAACCAAGGACAGATACAGCACAGGGTTAGATACAGAGTAAATCTCCCTCGATACTGTCCCCATCAAACAAACCAAGGACAGATACAGCACGGGGTTCGATACAGAGTAAATCTCCCTCTGCACTGTCCCCAACAAACACTCCCAGGACAGATACAACACGGGGTTAGATCCAGGGTAAATCTCCCTCTGCACTGTTCCCAACAAACACTCCCAGAACAGTTACAGCACGGGGTTAGATACAGAGTAAAGCTCCCTCTACACTGTCCCCATCAAATACTCCCAGGACAGGTCCAGCACGGGGTTAGATACAGATTGAAGCTCCCTCTACACTGTCTCCATCAAACACTCCCAGGACAGGTACAGCACAGGGTTAGATACAGAGTAAAGCTCCCTCTACACTGTCCCCATCAAACAAACCAAGGACAGGTACAGCACGGGTTTAGATACAGAGTAAAGCACCCTCGATACTGTCCCCATCAAACACTCCCAGGGCAGGGACAGCATGGGTTAGATACAGAGTAAAGCTCCCTCTGCACTATCCCCATCAAACACTCCAAGGACAGATACAGCAGGGGGTTAGATATGGAGTAAAGCTCCCTCTACAATATCCCCATCAGACAAACCAAGGACAGGTACAGCACGGGGTTAGATACACAGTAAATCTCCCTCTTCACTGTCCCCATGAAACACTCCCATGACAGATACAGCAAGTGGTTAGATGTAGAGTAAAGCTCCCTCGACACTGTCCCCATCAAACACTCCCAGGA
>NW_027590542.1:97500-192500 GCF_964213995.1 Mustelus asterias
AAGAAACAATACTTTTCACTGCATCCCAATACAAATCAATCAAATCAAATCAAATTAACACGGTGAAGTTTGGACCCTGTGGGGTGACAGTTGTCTGAATACAGATTCTATCTTATTGTAACATTCAGGTACCACGTGTACTGAGCTCACCAGCGTTCTGTCTGTATTGTGTGAATCCAGTCTTGAAATATCCACTGATGTTGCTAATTCTGCCAAGACAGAAACAGAAAGAGTGTTTGAATTCTCCGTGATTAGACCCCTTAACGATAAACAACATGGTGGATGAGAGGGATAGAGAGAGAGAGGAAGAGAGAGAGATGGAGCGATGGAGAGTAACAGAGAGATAGGGAGAGGGAGCAATGCAGAGAGTAACAGTTAGACAGTGAGGAATAGAGATTAATTCAGATGGATAGTGAGTGACAGGGGAGTCCGAGACGCTACATAAGCAAAGTAAAGATTTGAAAATGGAGGAGTGTTTCTTACCCACTTTTAAAAGACAATCCACACTCACACCAGTCACATTTCACACTCTCTGCTCAGTCCTGTGTTGGGGGGTGTTGAGTGTGGGATCAGTGTTTGCTTTTCTCAAACCGCACTGATATTCCCAACAAGGGCAAGAAGTTTCAGTGTTTAAAAATGTAAACATTTAAAAACAAAAGCAGACAGGATTTGGTTAAATCTCACGGGATCCAGGGTGAGGTAGCCAAATGGATATAAAATAGGCTTGATGACAGAAGACAGAGGGTGGTTGTAGAGGGTTGTTTTTTTGGTCAAACTGGGGGCCTGTGACCAGCGGGGTGCCTCAGGGATCGGTGCTGGGTCCACTGTTATTTGTCATTTATATTAATGATTTGGATGAGAATGCGGCCGCACTTGGAGTACTGTGTGCAGTTCTGGTCCCCACATTACAGGAAGGATGTGGAGGCTTTGGAGAGGGTGCAGAGGGGGTTTACCAGGATGTTGCCTGGTATGGAGGGGAGATCCTATGAGGAGAGGCTGAGGGATTTGGGATTGTTTTCGCTGGAAAGGCGGCGGCTAAGAGGGGATCTTATTGAAACATATAAGATGATTAGAGGTTTAGATAGGGTGGATAGTGATAGCCTTTTTCCTCTGATGGAGAAATCCAGCACGAGGGGGCATGGCTTTAAATTGAGGGGGGGTAGTTATAGAACCGATGTCAGGGGTAGGTTCTTTACACAGAGGGTGGTGAGGGATTGGAATGCCCTGCCAGCATCAGTAGTAAATGCGCCTAGTTTGGGGGCGTTTAAGAGATCCGTAGATAGGTTCATGGACGAAAAGAAATTGGTTTAGGTTGGAGGGTCACAGTTTTTTTTTAACTGGTCGGTGCAACATCGTGGGCCGAAGGGCCTGTTCTGCGCTGTAATGTTCTATGTTCTATGTTCTATGTAGGAGGCATGGTTTGTAAGTTTGCAGTTGACACCAAGATTTGTGGCATAGTGGACAGTGAAGAAGGTTATCTCGGGTTGCAATGGGATCTTGATCAATTGGGCCAGTGGGTTGTTGAATGGCAGATGGAGTTTAATTTAGATAAATGCGAGGTGATACATTTTGGTGGATCGAACCAACACAGGACGTACTCAGTTAATGGTAGGGTGTTGGTGAGAGTTACAGAACAAAGAGATCTCGGGGTACAGATTGATAGCTCCTTGAAAGTGGAGTCACAGGTGGATAGAGTGGTGAAGAAGGCATTCCACATGCTTGGTTTCATTGGTCAGAACATTGAACACAGGAGTTGGGACGTCTTGTTGAAGTTGTACAAGACATTGGTAAGACCACACTTGGAATGCTGTGTATTGTTCTGGTAACCCTTATAGAAAGGAGATTATTAAGCTAGAAAGTGTGCAGAAAAGAATTACTCGGATGCTATGGGGTCCTGATGGTTTGAGTTATAATGAGAGGCTGGATACTCTGGGAATTTTTTCCCCTTGAGTTGGCTTAGTGGTGTTCTTTTCGAGGTCTCTCAAATAATGAGGGCATGGATACAGCAGCTTTATAGAACCTTAGTTAGGCCGCACTTGGAATATAGTGTTCAATTCTGATCGACACACTATCAGAAAGATGTGGAGAATTTGGAGAGGGTTCAGAAAAGATTTACCAGGATGTTGCCTGGTATGGAGGGCATTAGCTCTGAGGAGAGATTGGAGAAACTTGCTTTGTTCTCACTGGAACGACGGAGGTTGAGGGGCGACCTGATAGAATTCTACAAGATTATGAGGGGCATGGACAGAGTGGATAGTCAGAAGCTTTTTACCAGGGTGGAAGATTCAAAATCTAGGGGGCATAGGTTTAAGGTGTGAGGGGCAAGGTTTAAAGGAGATGTACAAGGCAAGTTTTTTTACACAGAGGGTGGTGGGTGCCTGGAACTCTCTGCCGGGGGAGGGAGTGGAAGCAGATACGATAGTGGGCTTTACGGAACGTCTGGACAAATACATGAATAGGATGGGAATAGAGGGATATGGTCCCCGGAAGGGTAGGGGGTTTTAGTTCAGACAGGCAGCATGGTCGGTGCAGGCTTGGAGGGCCGAAGGGACTGTTCCTGTGCTGTAATTCTCTTTGTTCTTTGAGAAGCTCGTCAACATCTTTTCCAAAAGGGAGGGGAGTCTAAAACTAGAAGACACAGGTTTAAGGTGAGAGGGGAGAGGGTCCAGAGGGCAATTCTTTTCACACATAGGGTGGTGAGGGATTGGAACAAGCTGCCAGAAGTCGTAGTAGAAGCGGACACAATTTTATATTTTAAAAAGCATTTAGACAGTTATTCTGGTAAGATTGGTGTGGAGGGATTTGGGCCAAACGCAAGGCATTTGATACGAGCTTAATGGTAAAAACTGGGTGGCAGGGAAAAGTTGGGCCAAAGGGCCCATTTGTATCTGAGCTCTGTTTTCTGCCCGGAAACCATTTCTCAATCCATCCCAGTATTTTCCAAATTTGTGGATTGGACACAGTAAATTGCCGTTTACTGTCCAAAGCTGTGTTGGTTCGGTGGATTCAGGTAAATGTGTGGGGTTACGGGGATAGGGCTGGGTCAAGGGCCTTGGTAAGATACTGTGTCAGAGAGTCAGTACAGACTCGGTGGGCAGAATGGTCTCCTTCTGCACTGCAGGGATTCTGTGACTCTACTATTATGATCCCTTTGTCATTTGAAGCTTCCAGCTAAAATGCTGACAATGCTGCCTATTTCTGTGCACTTTGGCAAACGTTCTGCCTCATCACCGGGTGACACGGTGGCACAGTGGTTAGCACTGCTGACTCACAGCGCCAGGGATCTGGGTTCGATTCCCCGCCTCGAGTGACTGTCTGTGTGGAGTTTGCACGTTTGCTAAATTGCCCCTCAGTGTCAGGGGGATTCGGGCCTGGGTGGGATGATTGTCGGGGCAGGCTTGTTGGGCTGAATGGCCTCATTCTGCAGGGTAGGAATTCTATGGCTCTTGGATCTGAAATGGTTGATAAATAGTGAAACTGAGACACAAACTGGGGCTTTGCAGCAGCAGACAGAATGGGAATCATTGCATCCTGCAGGGATTTTTATTACAGCATCAATTTCAGAAAATTTACAACTCAAAATTCACAACAGCAAAGTGTGGGATTGCAAACTTGGAATGATTAGCCCAGGACTAAAGTTTAAAAGCTACAGATTGACATTCAGAAACAAGAGATGGCCTCACATCTTCAATTCTGTGATTGTCCCCCATCTCCTGCTCTGAATATTACAAAATCTCTGCCCCCTTCATGCGTCTGGAGACTTTGAAAGTTACGCAGACATTGGTAAAACGTTCCTTTATCTCGCGGCATTTCCTGTGAAATACTCACCTTCTGCAAAGAGACACAATCTAATTGACACTTTCTGAATCTCCTTTCAAACAACCTCCCAACCCCACTGTGCAGGATGCAGGAATGTCACCTTTTGTCACATTCCTCAACACAATTGTTGACACGTTTTTGGGACAGGAAAAGTAGATTCAACTGACAGATTCTGAGCCCCAAGTTGAATCTTTAAGATGTAAAAATGAACTGAAAGCCCAGGTCTCTCTGTTCCTGCAACTATTTTAACATCAACCCATTGATTTTAAATTGATTCTCCTGTGTGTAAAATATCATCGAACAACTTCAGGTTTGAACATTAATAAGCGACTGAGCATCAACTGTGAATTATAGAAGGTAGTTCCAAACTAATATCACACCTGGTGTGGCAAAGTGTTCCTGAATTTCACTCCGAAAAGTCTAAAACCCTAAATATTGTCTAAAATCCAATGTCCCCCAAGTCCTGTCCCCATCAAACACTCCCAGGACAGGTACAGCACAGGGTTAGGTACAGAGTAAAGCTCCCTCGACACCGTCCCCATCAAACACACCCAGGACAGGTACAGCACAGGGTTAGGTACAGAGTATAGCTCCCTCGACACTGTCCCTATCAAACACTCCCAGGACAGGTACAGCACAGGGTTAGGTACAGAGTATAGCTCCCTCGACACTGTCTCCATCAAACACTCCCAGGACAGGTACAGCACAGGGTTAGGTACAGGATATAGCTTCCTCGACACTGTCCCCATTAAACTCTCCTAGGACAAATACAGCACGGGGTTCAATACAGAGTAAAGGTCCCTCGACACTCTCTCCATCAAACACTCGCAGGACAGGGACAGCACGAGGTAAGATACAGAGTAAAGCTCCCTGTACACTGTCCCCATCAAACACTCCCAAGACAGGTACAGCACGGGGTTAGGTACAGAGTGAAGCTCCCTATACACTGTCCCCATCAAACACACCCAGGACAGGTACAGCACTGGTTTAGATACCGAGTGAAGCTCCCTCGACACTGTCCCCATCAAACACACCTAGGAAAGGTACAGCACGGGTGTAGATACAGAGTGAAGCTCCCTCTACACTGTCCCCATCAAACACACCTAGGAAAGGAACAGCACGGGTGTAGATACAGAGTGAAGCTCCCTATACACTGTCCCCATCAAACACACCCAGGACAGGTACAGCACGGGTGTAGATACAGAGTGAAGCTCCCTCTACACTGTCCCCATCAAACACACCTAGGAAAGGAACAGCACGGGTGTAGATACAGAGTGAAGCTCCCTATACACTGTCCCCATCAAACACACCCAGGACAGGTACAGCACGGGTTTAGATACAGAGTGAAGCTCCCTCTACAGTGTCCCCATCAAACACACCCAGGACAGGTACAGCACGGGTTTAGATACAGAGTAAAGCTGCCTATACACTGTCACTATCAAATAATTCAATGACAGATACAGCATGGTGCTAGATTAAAGGAAAAACTGCCTCCACATTGTGCACATTAAACCCACCCAGGACAGGTACAGCCCGGGGTTAGATACAGATCAAATCTTCCTCTACATTTTGCCCCATCATTGTGTGTGTGTGTGTGTGTGAGAGAATCTGTGTGTGTGTGAGAGAGAGAGTGTGTGTGTGTGTGAGAGATTGTGTGCGAGAGAGTGTGTGAGAGAGAGTGTGTGTATGAGAGAGAGAGTGTGTGCGAGAGAGAGAGTGTGTGTGTGTGTGTGTGTGAGAGAGAGAGTGTGTGTGTGAGAGAGAGAGTGTGTGTGAGAGACAGCGTGTGTGTGTGTGTGTGTGAGAGAATGTGTGTGTGAGAGAGAGAGAGTGTGTGTGTGTGAGAGAGATTGTGTGCGAGAGAGTGTGTGTGAAAGTGTGCGTGTGTGTGAGAGAGAGTGTGTTTGAGAGAGAGAGAGTGTGTGCGAGAGAGTGAGTGTGTGAGAGAGAGTGTGTGTGTGAGAGAGAGCATTTGTGTGTGTGTGTGAGAGAGAGTGTGTGCGAGAGAGAGAGAGTGTGTGCGACAGAGAGAGTGTGTGCGAGAGAGAGTGTGTGCGAGAGTGTATGTGCGAGAGAGAGCGTGTGTGTGTGTGTGAGAGAGATTGTGTGCGAGAGAGTGTGTGAGAAAGTGTGTGTGTGTGAGAGAGAGTGTGTGCGAGAGAGAGAGTGTGTGCGTGTGAGAGAGAGAGTGTGCGTGAGAGTGAGAGTGTGTGCGTGAGAGAGAGTGTGGGCGTGAGAGAGAGAGAGAGAGTGTGTGAAAGACAGTGTGTGCGAGAGTGAGAGTGTGTGTGCGAGAGAGAGTGTGCGTGTGAGAGAGAGTGTGTGTGTGTGAGAGAGTGTATGTTTGAGAGTGTATGTGTGAGAGAGAGAGTGTATGTGTGTGAGAGAGTGAGTGTATGTGTGTTGTACAAAGGGACCTGGGTATCTGAGAACACCAGTCACTGAAAGCAAGCATGCAGCTACAGCAAGCAGTTAGGACGACCAATGGGATGTTGGCCTTCATTGCAAGAGGATTGGAGTAGAAGAGCAAGGATGTCTTACTGCAGCTGGACAGAGCCTCGGTGAGACCACACCCGGAGTCCTGTGTGCAGTGTTCCTCTCCTTATCTGAGGAAGGATGCACTTGCCACAGAGGGAGAGCAGTGAATGTTCACCAGACTGATTCCTGGGATGGCAGCATTGATGTCTGAGGGGAGATTGGGTCGGCTGGGCCTGTATTCACTGGAATGTAGAAGAGTGAGCGGGGATCTAATTGAAAGGTATAAAATTCTGACAGTGCTGGACAGGCTGGATATAGGGATATTGTTTCCTCCGGCTGGGGGTGTCTGGAACAAGGGGTCACAGTCTCAGGATACGGGGGGGCCATTTGGGACTGAGATGAGGGGAAACCCCTTCACTCAGAGGGTGGTGAACCTGTGGAATTCTCTCCCACAGAAAGCTGTGGAGACCAAGTCACTGAATATATTTAAGAAGGAAAGAGATAGATTTCTACACTCTAAAGGTGTCGAGGTGTATGGGGAGAGCGCTGGGGTATGGCATTGAGACAGAGGATCGGCCATGATAGTGTTGAATGGTGGGTCAGGCTCGAAGGGCTGAATGGCCTCCTCCTCCTATTTTCTATGTTGATGTGACCGCCCCAAGTCTCTTTGGGCCTCCACTCTTTCCAGCCTTTCCCCCTTCATAAAGCAATCTGTTCTATCCTTTTTAAAGTGGGTGACCACACAATTGTCTACAATGAAATCCATCTTTCACTCTTTGAACCATTCAGTTAAGACATTTTACTTTAGGGCGGCACGGTGGCTCAGTGGTTCATACTGCTGCCTCACAGCGCCAGGGACCCGGGTTCAATTCCAGCCTTGGGTGACTGTGCGGAGTTTGCACATTCTCCCCGTGTCTGCGTGGGTTTCCTCCGGGTGCTCTGGTTACCTTCCACACTCGCAAGATATATAGATTAGATGGATTAGCAATGGGGTTATGGGGATAGGGCTGAGGTGAGGGCCTGGGTAAGATACTCTGTCATCAAGTCTGTGCAGACTCAATGAGCTAAATGGCCTCTTACGCAGCGGAATACCTCTTTGCCATTTGAAGCTTCTGGCTATAAGACTTAAAATGCTGCCTATTTCTGTGAAATGTAGCAAACTTTCTGTCTCATCACCGGGCGACATGATGGCACAGTGGTTAGCACTGCTCCCCCACAGCACCAAGGACCCATGTTCAATTCCAGCCTCGGGTGACTGTCTGTGTGGAGTTTGTACGTTCTCCCAGTGTCTGCGTGGGTTTCCTCCGGGTGCTCTGGTTTCCTCCCACACTCCAAAGATGTGCGGGTGGAGTTAATTGGCCGTGCTCAATTGCCCCTTAGTGTTAGGGGGATTCAGGCCTGGGTGGTATTGTTGTCGGGGGCAGGGTTGATGGACCAAAGGACCTCCTTCTGCACTTTAGGGATTCTATGATGAACGGCATGGTGGCACAGTGGTTAGCACAGCACCAAGAACCCAGGTTCAATTCCAGCCTCAGCTCGCTGTCAGTGTAGAGTTCTCCCAGTGTCTGCGTGGGTTTCCTCCGGGTGCTCCAGTTTCCTCCCACAGTCCAAACATGTGTGGGTAAGGTGGATTGGCCATGATAAATTGACCTTAGTGTCAGGGGATTAACAGGGTAAATATATGGGGTTACGGGAATAGGGCCTGGGTGGGATTGTGGTCGATGCAGACTCGATGGGCCGAATGGTCTGCCCTTTAGGGATTCTATGATTCTAGGATCTCAAATCATTGATAAATACGATGAAACTGAGACAGACACGGGGGCTTTGCAGCAGCAGGCAGAATGGGAATCATTGCATCCTGCACCGAGTTTTATTACACAACCAATTTCAGAAAATTCACAACTCTAATTCACAACAGCAAAGTGTGGGATTGCAAACTTGGAATTATTAGCCCAGGACTAAAGTTTAAAAGCTAAACACTGACATTCGGAAACAGGAGATGGCCTCACATCTTCAATTCTGTGATTGTCCCCCATCTCCTGCTCTGAATATTACAATATCTCTGCCCCCTTCATGCGTCTGCAGACTTTGAAAGTTACTCAGACATCGGTGAAACTAGTCTTTATCTCGGGGCATTTCCTGTGAAATATGCACCTTCTGCAACGAGACACAATCTAATTGACGCTTTCTGATACAATCTGAATCTCCTTTCAAACAACCTCCCAACCCCACTGTGCAGGAATGTCACCTTTTGTCACATTCCCAAACACAATTGTTGACACTTTATCAGGCGGGAAATGTAGATTCAACTGACAGATTCTGAGCACCAGGTTGAATCTTTCAGATGTAAAAATGAACTGAAAGCCCAGGTCTCTCTGTTCCTGCATCCATTTTAACATTGACCCATTGATTTTAAATTGCTTCTCCTGTATAAAAATATCATCTATCAACCTCAGATTTAAACATTAATAAGCGACTGAGCATCAACTGCGAATTATAGAAGGTAGTTCCAAACTAATATCACAGCTGGTGTGGCAAAGTGTTTCTGAATTCCACTCCTACAAGTCTAAAATCCTCAACATTGTTTGAAATCCAATGTCCCCAAGTCCTGGACTCCCCAACCAGCAGGAAAAGTTGTTCTTTATCAGTCCTCTCCATTCCCCTTATTATCTTGAAGTGTTTGATCCAATCATGCCGTAGCCTAAATTCCAGCCTTACAGAGTAACACTTCAACTACACTTTTCAACAAACAATCCCAAAGCAAATACAGAACAGGGTTTATAGAATCCTGCAGTGCAGGAGGCCATTCGGCCCATCGAGTCTGCACTGACCACAATCCCACCCAGGCCCCATCCCTATAATCCCATACATTTACCTCAGCTAATCCTCCTGACACGAAGGGACAATTTAGCTTGGCCAATCCACCTAACCTGTACACCTGATAGAAGTCTGCCAGATTATGAGGGGCATGAACAGAGTGGATAGTCAGAAGATTTTTCCCAGGGTGGAAGAGTTATTACTTGGGGGCAGAGGTTTAAGGTGCGAGGGGCAAGGTTTAAAGGAGATGTGGGAGGAAAGTTTTTTTACACAGAGGGTGGTGGGTGCCTGGAACTCGTTGCCGGGGGAGGGAGTGGAAACGGATACGATAGTGACTTTTCAAGGGCGTCTTGACAAAGACATGAATAAGATGGGAATGAAGGGATTTGGTCCCCGGAAGGGTAGGGGGTTTTAGTTCAGTCAGGCAGCATGGTCGGTGCAGGATTGGAGAGCCGAAAGACCTGTTCCCGTGCTGTAATTTTCTTTGTTCTATCTTTGGAGTGTGGGATGAAACCGGAGCACCCGGAGGAAACCCACACAAACACGGGAAGGACGTTCAAACTCCAGTCAGAAAGTGACCCATGCTGGGAATCGAAGGCGGGTCCCTGGCACTGCGAGGAAGCAGTGCTAACCCCTGCATCACTGTGCCACCCCCATATTGAAAACTTGGCTTCAAATTCAAGACAGCCGCAAATTCACTTTGAGAAAAGTTCCCTCTGCTGTGTCAAAGGAATTTTTAATTGAGGATTTTTATTTCTGGGAAAACTGAACTCACATTGAACAGCATCCCAGTGTGGGATTTAAACTCTAGTTTGTTTCAGTCATGGGGAGAGAGATGGAGCGAGAGGGAGAGATACAGATACAGAGGCAGAGAGACACAGAAACAGGATGGGATAGTGCTGTACATGTTTCAGAGCTGACACTGAGACACACACGAGATGTACAATCGCAGACCAGAGTGAATCATTCTCTGTTACCTGCAGTGTCCTGGACATGGACAGAAGCTGACACTCAGACACACACAACAACAACTTGCATTTATATAGCACCTTGGACAGTATTATCCCAAGATGCTTCACACTCCCAGGACAGGTACAGCACAGGGTTAGATACAGAGTAAAGCTCCCTCTGCACTGTCCCCATCAAACACTCCCAGGACAGGTACAGCACGGGGTTAGATATAGAGTAAAGCTCCCTCTGCACTGTCCCCATCAAACACTCCCAGGACAGGTACAGCACGGGGTTAGGTACAGAGTAAAGCTCCCTCTGCACTGTCCACATCAAACACTCCCAGAACAGGTAGAGCACGGGGTTAGATACAGAGTAAAGCTCCCTCTACACTGTCCCCATCAAACACTCCCAGGACAGGTACAGCACAGGGTTAGATACAGAGTAAAGCTCCCTCTGCACTGTCCCCCATCAAACACTCGCAGGACAGGTACAGAGTAAAGCTCCCTCTGCACTGTCCACATCAAACACTCCCAGGACAGGTGCAGCACGGGGTTTGATGCAGAGTAAAGCTCCCTCTCCACTGTCCCTATCAAGCACTCCCTGGACAGTACAGCACGGGGTTTGATGCAGAGTCAAGTTCCCTCGATGTATAGGTTAGGGGGATTAGCGGGAACATACGTGGGGTTACGGGGTAAGCCTGGGTAAGAGTCCGTGCAGATTTGATGGGTCGAATGGCCTCATTCTGGACTGTAGGGGTTCTATGATTCTATGAACTAAAACTCTCCAGGACAGGCAACATCCTGGTGAATCTCCTCTGCACCTTTTCCAGTGCTATCACATCCCTCCTATCCTGTGCATTCCACAACTGCACAATGTTTCGATGAGGGGCGGCACAGTGGTTAGCGCTGCTGCCTCACAGCGCCAGGGACCCGGGTTTGATTCCTGGCTTGGGTCACTGTCAGTGTGGAGTTTGTACATTCTCCCCGTGTCTGCGTGGGTTTCCACCGGGTGCTGCGGTTTCCTCCCACAGTTCGAAAGACGCGCTAGTTAGGTGTATCAGCCATGCTAAATTCTCCCCAAGTTGCCCAAACAGGCGCCAGAGCATGGCGACTACGGATTTTCCACAGTAACTTCATTGCAGTGTTAATGTAACCCTCCTTCTGACACTAATAAATAAACTTTTAAACCTGATACTCGATTCCCCCATGTTGGCCTTGTTCTGTGATAATTAATGCGGATGTTTAGATTATTCAATAGTTCTTTAAGGACAGCACACACAGTGAAAAAAATACATGTGACTCTTTACACAACAGATATATTTCAAGGGGATACTGCAGCCAACTGTATCTGAGTGGCAGTAATCTTCCCTCAGAATCAGACAGATTGTGGGTTCAGCTCAGAGCCTCAAATACTAGGCCCTTAGCATCGATCAGAGACTCCGAACACAGCATGATGGGAGAGGGGACAAAGGAAAGTGGTGTTGAATTTGTGAGCCTTGTTTTGTGGAAAGCTTTCGTATTTGGTCAGAATGTTAATTTTTGAGTGGACCTACCATACATTAAGCTGATCTTTCTCTATACCCTATCGGTAACTGCAACACTGTATTCTGCACGCTCTCCTCTCCTTCTCCCGAATGAACTCTATGAACGGTATGTTTTGTCTGTGTAGCGTGCAAGAAACAATACTTTTCACCGTGTCCCAATACATGGGATAGGGCGACATGGTGGACAGTGTTTAGCAGTGCTGCCTCACAGCACCAGGATTCAATTCTCGGTTGTGAGTTGAGTTTGCACATTCTCCCTGTGTCTGCATGGGTGTCCTCCGGGTGCCCCGGTTTCCTTCCACAGTCCAAAGATGTGCAGATTAGGTGGAATCTGAGACGCTACAGAAGCAGGGTAAAGATTTGAAAATGAAGTGTTTCTCACCCACTTTTAAAAGACAATCCACATTCGCACCAGTCACATTTCACACACTCTGCTCAGTCCTGTGTTGGGGGGTGTTTAGTGCGGGATCAGTGTTTGCTTTTCTCAAACCGCAGTGATATTCCCAACTTATCAAGGGCAAGAGGTTTCAGTGTTTAAACATGTAAACATTACAAAACTAAACCAGACAGAAAGTGATGAGGCCTCACACCTTCAATGGAGTCATCTTCGCTCAGAGTCAGAGAGATTGTGGGTTCAGGTCAGAGCCTGAAATACTAGGCCCTTAGCATCGAGACACACAGAGACAGAGAAACACAGAGACAGAGACAGAGAGACACACACAGATACATAGAGAGATATACACACAGAGGCAGAGAGAGAGACACAGATCCAGAGAAGTACAGAGACAGAGAGGCACACAGATACACAGAGAGATAGAGACAGAGAGACACACACATAAACACACTAACAGAGAAATACAGAAAGAGAGTTTGGCAAAGTCAGATTTAATTTTCCATTCAATATTTATTTAAAAATTCAGAGAATATTTGACAGGAAAATTGAATTTAAAGTTAACAAAAGTGAATCTGACCTTTGAGCTTCACAATGAGATCTGAACCCCTACGCTCTGAGCTGCCCAATATCTGTACAGCTGTACCAGACACCAGAAAGAGAAAACCAGAGCTCAACATCACGGGAAATGAACAATTGTGAATCAGGAACGAGAAAAGTTATTAATTTATACCTGAGATTTAAACTACAGGAAAACTATTGACTACAATTACATTACAACAAAAGTTACCTTCTACATTTCACACTGAAAACTGAACTACCGCCCACAATTGTCTCAGTGACAGATTCAGAATGATAAACTGAGAGAATTTCACTGTTGGAGTCACCGACAGCAGATATTGTATTTGTGTCAATCAGAAAGCTTAATAATCAGCTGAGGGAAATCTACAACGTCCAAAATTCAACCCACTTGATCTGTAAAAGAAAGATACAATAATGAAGCAGATGTTTATGATGTGGGACATTAATGTTAGAGTTTTTAATCAATGAATCATTTAGAGATTTTTCAAATCCCTTCTGTTTGACAATCCACTCTGACACCAGTCACATTTCACACTCTCTGCTCAGTCCTGTGTTGGGGGGTGTTTAGTGTGGGATCAGTGTTTGCTTTTCTCAAACCGCACTCATATTCCCAACAAGGGCAAGAGGTTTCAGTGTTTAAAAATGTAAAGATTTCAGAACAAAACCAGACAGAGAGTGATGAGGCCTCACACCTTCAATGTAGTGATTCCCCCAATCTTTCCTTTTGTATATTGTTTCCTTCCTCTGTCTGAAGTATTGGAGACGTCGACATCACTGAAACAATACAATCTCTCGGGACAATCACTGTAAACAGCTTCTGGAAACAAAGTTACCACTTTAATCACCCAAAAAGCTGAATGTCCATTCAAACATCTCCCTCCCCATATCCTTGTGAATGCAAAGATAACTCCCATTTCCCCAAAGCAGGAAGATGTGAAATGGAAACATCTTCAGCTTTTTACACACTGCACTTTTCCACGGACCAAAATGTTTCAAAACATTTGCTGAAGTTTTGTTTTAAACTCTTTATCAATGTCCTTCCAGGTTTAGTGTGAAGGTTTGTGTTCCACACTGAGCCCCTCTCAGTCTCCACACGGAGCTTGTGTGTGTGCTGATGCTCCTGTCATTTTGGATGGATACTGTGTGAAGCTGCATTCTCTCCCAGTGAGTTTCTGATCTACTTCACTCTCTCTGCGGCTGGAGCAATGTCCAGCAGGCAGCAGAGGATGGCAGTGTATCACTGTCAGCACAATAGACAAACAGCCTTTAGCAAGAGAGGCTTTGACCCTTTTTCAAACCAAATCCCCAATTTGATGTTTCCAGCTGCGCTGTTTACAATGCTGCTGAATATTGTGTGTCTTTGGTAAACTGGGATGTGTAGCATTCAGTCACATTCAGTGGTCAATAAATACGTCAACACTGTGCGTATCTTTCTGTGTGTGTGTGTCAGCGTGCATGTGTGTCAATGTATTTAAATCTCAAAGGAAAATAGGAGCAGGTGTAGGCCATTTGGCCCATCGATCCTGCGCCAGCATTCAAACAGATCATGGGGCACGTACGCACACAAAACACGCACACACCAGCACACACAAAACACGCACACACACAAAGCACGCACACACAAACACACATAAAACACACACAATAAACACACAAACACACAGAAACACACACACACACATCAAAAACACAGCACTGCTGCCTCACAGTGCCAGGGACTCGGGTTCGGTTCCCGCTTTGGGTCACTGTCTGTGCGGAGTTTGCCCGTTCTCCCTTTGTCTGCGTGGGTTTCCTCCGGGTGCTCCGGTTTCCTCCCACAGTCTGAAAGACGTTCTGGTTAGGGTGCATTGGCCGTGCTTAATTGTCTCTCCGCGTCAGAGAGACTAGCTCGGGTAAATGCATGGGGTTATGGAGATAGGGCCTGAGTGGGATTGTGGTCGGTGCAGACTCAATGGGCCAAATGGCCTCCTTCTGCACTGGAGGAGTCTAGGATTCTATGAAAACACACAGAAACAGATATTCTCACCCAGTAACACTCACACAGTAATAAACACACACGGAAACATGTCCACGCACACACACACACATACACGCGTACACACACACGCATGCACACACACACACACACGCATGCACACACACACACACAAACAGACACACACACAAACAGACACACACACACACACAAACAAACACACACACACATATTCCTATTTTATTTCACACAATCGATTTGCGTCTTGAACATGCTGAATGATTGGGCTTCCACATCCCCCTGGAATTGAAAATTCCAAAGATTCACCACCCTCTGAGTGAAGAAATTCCTCCTCATCTCAGTCTTCAATGGTCTGCCCCTGATTCTGAGATTGTGTCCCCTGGTTCTAGTCTCACCAGCCAGGGGAAACATCCAATCTACATCCACCCTGTCACACCCTGTAAGAATTTTAAGTCTGTTTCAATGGGGTCGCCTCTCATTCTTCAAGGGTTCAAGGCCGACTTCCGGACTTGATGGCCATGGAAGGTGTGCTCATAACGGGGCCAAACAGCTGGATTATCAAACAGTGAATCCTGCCGGGATCATGTATCAGTAAACTCTGCCCGAAACCTCTCTCAGTTATTACAATCTGGGCCTTGTATCAGTAATCTCTGCCCGAAACCTCTCTCAGTTATTACAATCTGGGACTTGTATCAGTAATCTCTGCCCGAAACCTCTCTCAGTTATTACAATCTGGGCCTGGTATCAGAAATCTCTGCCCGAAACCTCTCTCAGTTATTACAATCTGGGCCTGGTATCAGTAATCTCTGCCCTAAACCTCTCTCAGTTATTACAATCTGGGCCTGGTATCAGTAATCTCTGCCCTAAACCTCTCTCAGTTATTACAATCTGGGCCTTGTATCAGTATTCTCTGCCCTAAACCTCTCTGTTATTACAATCTGGGCCTGGTATCAGTAATCACTGCCCTAAACCTCTCTCAGTTATTACAATCTGGGCCTGGTATCAGTAATCTCTGCCCTAAACCTCTCTCAGTTATTACAATCTGGGCCTGGTATCAGTAAACTCTGCCCGAAACCTCTCTCAGTTATTACAATCTGGGCCTGGTATCAGTAATCTCTGCCCTAAACCTCTCTCAGTTATTACAATCTGGGCCTGGTATCAGTCATCTCTGCCCTAAACCTCTCTCAGTTATTACAATCTGGGCCTTGTATCAGTATTCTCTGCCCTAAACCTCTCTGTTATTACAATCTGGGCCTGGTATCAGAAATCTCTGCCCTAAACCTCTCTCAGTTATTACAATCTGGGCCTGGTATCAGTAATCTCTGCCCTAAACCTCTCTCAGTTATTACAATCTGGGACTTGTATCAGTAAACGCTGCCCGAAACCTCTCTCAGTTATTACAATCTGGGCCTGATATCAGTAATCTCTGCCCCAAACCTCTCTCAGTTATTACAATATGGGCCTTGTATCAGTAATCTCTGCCCGAAACCTCTCTCGGTTATTACAATCTGGGCCTGGTATCAGTAATCTCTGCCCTAAACCTCCCTCAGTTATTACAATCTGGGCCTGGTATCAGTAATCTCTGCCTGATACCTCTCTCAGTTATTACAATCTGGGTCTTGTATCAGTAAATTCTGCCCTTCAGCTGATTGGAGAATATCATTGTGAATATTACTGAGTTTGGGATGTAATATTTTCCTGCTGTTGCCAATATGACTATTTTTAACATAGTTTCTGGGATCCTCCAGTCTCCCCTCAGCAGCTTTCTGGGCAGTGAGAGGTGACACACCGTTCACTAGCAGAGGGAGTTTTTGGTCCTGTCGCTGTCAATGGGATTTCCCATTGAAGTCACCTCACGCTAGCAGGAAACCAGAGGCAGGGGAACGAGAGCAGAGAATTCCCCACGAGTGAACAGCCGGAGAATCCCGGACATTAGCTCCTTTCCCAGTTATCACTGCACTCAACCCAGTCGCTGTTTATACGCTCAGTTGTCTCAGTGAATACTACATTACACCATGCTGCTGTGGACACTACAATCAACCCTTTCTGAGTTCACACAGTATTAATACCATGTATGGATTGATATTTCATTGGACCATGTGCTGGGTTAGATGAATATTTATTGATTCTTGTGATGTGGGTGTCACTGGCTAGGTCAGCATTTATTGCCCATTCCTAGTTGCCCTGGAGAAGGTGGTGGTGAGCTGCCGTCTTGAACCCGCTGCTGTCTATGTGGTGTAGGTACACCCACAGTGCAGTTAGAGAGGGAACCTGCTTAAATTATCACTGCATTTAACCATGTCACTCTTTATAAAAAATAAACTAGACCATGTCTGGGTAATGAATGTGGAGCATGTCTCCATTTCTCTTTACCTCAGCACTGTATCTGTGTATATAACACTTTATACAGTTTAAATGTTATTTATTAGTGTCACAAGTAGGCTTACATTAACACTGCAATGAAGTTGCTGTGAAAATCCCCTAGTTGCCACACTCCGGTGCTGTTCGGCTTCACTGAGGGAGAATTTAGCATGGCCAGTCCACCGAACAGCATGTCTTTCAGACTGTGGGAGGAAACCGGAGCACTCGGAGGAAACCCAGACACGGGGAGAACATGCAGACGCCACACAGACAGTGACGCAAGTCGGGAATCGAACCCGGGTCCCTGGCACTGAGAGGCTGCAGTGCTAACCACTGTGCCACCCCTAGAAACTAGATACAGTTTCTCTTCTTAATGCATGGGGCCATCCCTCTGTATATACTACAATTGGTCTTTACTTAGTTATTGCTTCACTCAACTATGTCACTGTTTCCAATGCACTCAGTGAAGTCACAGTTATTAACGCACGCAGCCATGCCTCTATCGACACCACACCCGACAATTTCTAAGCTGTTGCTGCACTTCCCCAGGAATAGATTTGATCTGTTTCTCTTACATTCAGCATCATCAGAGATACTGCTGTGTTCGGCCTTGTTTCATTCATTACTCAACTCACCTGTGCCTCCGTTTTATTTTACACAAGTTCCTGTCTTTCTTATTCCTACATTCTACCCTGTTTCAGTTGTTACTGCACTGAAAAATCTCTCTGTTAGGTAGACAGAGAAAGAGAGTCAGCTGGATGGATAGACGAATATTCCTTTAAAGTTATATATTTGTGTGGGTCAGCTGGTGCCACCACTCTTGTTTGGAACAGTTTTTGTTTGGTCTTGTTACCAGCTATTGGGTGTTGTGTGAAATGTCCAATTGCTCCAGTATTGTGTGTGTAATATTGGTGTTGAAAGATTGGGTGAATTTCGCTCGAGTCTCTTGGAGATGAGCAGAAATTGAGGAAGGGAAATAAAGTTGAACATCGGTAAAGGGAAAGTGACCACAGTCCCAGATGACGATCTGCTGCTCTCCCCTTTGAGGGGGAGAACTCACTGGCGGTGATTTACCACACCTCAGGCCAGGGGAAAGGTTGAAAGGGTTGGGCTTTCATGACGTGTTGGAGACTTTGTGCATCTCAAACCAGCTGTCCAGCCAACTGAGTGAACCAACTTCCATATTGCCACATTTCAATGCATGTTGCACAACCTGGTCACAAACTATTGCATTGGAGATTACTCATTGATATTGGGATTGATCTGTGACAATTCTCACAGTCGCGTATGTGTGGCCGTGTGTGTGTTTGTGTGTGTGTGTGTGTTTGTGTGTGTGTATGTGTGTGTATGTATGTTTCTGTCTGTGTGCATGTTAGTGGATATGTTTTTACAGATTCCCAGAGAGAGAGAGAGAGAGAGCGAGAGATGCAGAGACCAACAGATGACAGGGTCAAGGAGAGTGAGAGAAAGAGAGAGCCAGATTGAGAGAGGCACTGAGCGACAATGTCTGTCCAAATCCTCTTGAAGCCACTTTGCATTTTCCTCACAACTCACATTCCCACCGAGCTTTGTGTCATCCGCAAACTTGGAAATATTACATTAGGTCCCCACATCCAAATCATTGATAAACATTGTGAACATCTGGGAACAAAGTCCAGATCCTAGTGGCACAGCCGGCCGACACAAGACGGAGAAATCATCTGGCCGGGAACACAACAGCGACATTTTTCAGAGAAGCTCGGAGCCAGCTGTGTCTCAGTGGATCATAATCTGACCTCAGGATCATTCAATTGTGGCTTCAGTTACAGCATCAAATTCTCGGCCAGGCTGGAAAACAAATCACTCCTCAAATCCCCAAATAAAACGTTCTGGGATCTGAACTTAAAATGCTGTAACTGATCATGGAGGAAAGAGTGGGGTCTAATAGACACTGAGAAGATAACTTGCATCTGAATCATAGAACGGTGACAGCACAGGAGGCCATTCAGCCCCATCAAGCCAGTGCGACACTCTGCAAGAGCAATGTCACTATTTCCACTCCTCCACCCTTTCCCCTGACCCTGTAAATATTTCCCCTTCAGCTTCCCATTCAACTTCCCCCGGAAGTCCATGATGGAATCCGCTTCCACCTCACCCTCAGACAGTACATTCCAGATACTGGACACTCACTACGTTAGAAACATTTCCTCATGTTGCCGCTGTCGCCATTTACCTGAATTCAGCATCCTCTGGTTTTCAACCTTTCCACCAATGTGCCGATTATCTCAAAGCCGATCCTCTCAGTCCCGGGACGTCCCTGCAGGAGTTCCTCAGGGTGAGTGTCCGAGGCACCAACCATCTTCAGCTGCTCCAACACTGACCTTCCCTCCATCACAAGGTCTGAAGTGGGGATGTTCGCTGATGATTGCACAATGTTCAGCACCATACGCAACTCCTCAGATACTGAAACAGAAAATAAGGACATACCAAACAGGTCAGGCAGCATCTGTGGAGAGAGAAACAGATTCTGGGAGCAGGGGGACTGAGAGACAGGCAGATTGAGAAAAATATGCACACACACTAACACTCACACTCAGACAGCCTAAAACTAAACAGATATGACTCGACCCTGCCATTAAGGGAGAGACCTCGCTGGTCTATCTTTGACCCAAGTCACACACTGACTCTGAATGTCCTCACAGCAACTTGGGGATGGACATTTCTAAAGGACTATTCATGGCTTTAGGGTTTCCAAAAGTGTTTCACCGACAATGGAGCGGTTTTGAAATGTTGTCAGTGTTATTTAGGAAATAAGCAAACTTTTGATGCCACACGCATTGAGTTTAAAAATTGGCAAGCCATGTTGCAGCTTTATAGAACCATTGTTAGGCCGCACTTGGAATATAGTGTTCAATTCTGGTCGCCACACTACTAGAAGGATGTGGAAGCTTTGGAGAGGGTACAGAAAAGATTTACCAGGATGTTGCCGGGTATGGAGGGCATTAGCTCTGAGGAGAGTTTGGAGAAACTTGGTTTGTTCTCACTGGAATGACGGATGCAAGGGGGGTGACCTGATAGAAGTCGACAAGATTATGAGAGGCATGGACAGAGTGGATAGTCAGGAGCTTTTTCCCAGGGTTGAAGAGTCCATTACTAGAGGCACAGGTTTAAGGTGCTAGGGGCAAGGTTTAAAGGAGATGTACGAGGCAAGTTTTTTACACAGAGGGTGGTGGGTGCCTGGAACTCGCTGCTGGGAGAGGTAGTGGAAGCAGATACAATAATGAGTTTTAAGGGGCGTCTGGAGAAATACAAGAATAGGATGGGAATAGAGGGATATGGTCCCTGGAAGGGGAGGGGGTTTTAGTTCACACATGGTTGGTGCAGGCTTGGAGGGCCGAAGGGCCTGTTCTTGTGCTGTAATTTTCTTTATTCTAATTTCAGAGAGAGATATATACAGATACAGAGCCATAGAAAGACAGAGACAGGATGGGATTGTGCTGTACATGTTTCCGAGCTGACATTGAGACACACACGAGATGTACACCAATGATTTGGATGAGGGAACCAAAAATAACATTTCCAAGTTTGCTGATGCCATGAAACTTGTTGGGAATGTGAGGAGTGAGAAGGATGTTAAAATGTTTCACAGTGACTTCAGTAAATTGAGTGAATGGGTAAATGCGTGGCAGATGCTGTATAACGTGGACAAACGTGAATTTAACTACTTCGGACAGAGAAGCAGAATGGCAGAGGGTTATTTAAATGGTGATAGATTGGGAAATGTTGATATACAAAGGGACCTGGGTGTCCTAGTACACAAGAGACTGAAAGCAAGCATGCAGCTACAGCAAACAGTTAGGAAGGCAAATGATATGTTGGCCTTCATTGCAAGAGAACTTGAGGAAAGGAGCAAGGATGTCTTACTGCAGCTGTACAGGCCCTCGGTGAGACCACACCTGGAATATTGTGGACAGTTTTTGTCTCTGTAACTATGAAATGCTGCACTTACCATAGAGGGAGAGCAGCGGAGGCACACCAGACTGATTCCTGGGATGGCAGGATTGTCGTATGAGGAGAGATTGAGTCGACTGGGCCTGTATTCACTGGAGTTCCGAAGAATGAGAGGGGATCGAATTGAAATGTATAAATTCTGACTGGGCTGGACTGACTGAATACAGGGATGTTGTTCCCTCCAGCTGAGGGGCTGAGGGGGTGGGGAGAGGGGGCGGGGGGGGGGGGGAGAGGCTGGAACAAGGGGTCACAGATGGTGAAACTTTGCAATATGTTTAATCTGTAGAAACCTATCCATCTCAGTCTGTGAACGATGACTGAGCCTCCACAGCCCTCTGGGATAGGGAATTCCAAAGATTTACCATCCTGGAAGCACACGGAATTCAGGAAAACTTGGCGAGATGGATCGGAAACTGGTTTAGTAATTGGACACAAAGGGTGGTGTTGGAAGGCTGTTTGAGTGGCTGGAGGCCGGTGTCCAGTGGTGCACCACAAGGCTCCGTGCTGGGGGGCTTATTGTTGTTATACATAAATGAGACAGATGATAATGTGGGGGCAATGATAAGCAAGGTTCCAGATGACAACAAGATTGGTAGGATGGTTAATAGTGAAGAAAGTTGTAGGTTACAGGAAGATATCGCTGGGTTGGTCAGATAGGCAGAGCAGTGGCAGATGGTATTTGACCCTGATAGGTGCGAGGTGATGCACTTTGGAAGCAGTAACAAGGCAAGGGAGTATTTAATGAGTTGCAGGACACTGGGAAGCTCAGAGGAACATATGGATCTTGGGCAATTATTCACAGATCCCAGAAGGCAGCAGAGCAGGTGAATCAAGTGGTAAAGAAGGCAGATGAGACAATTGCTTTTATCAGTCATGGCGCAGAGTAGAAGAGCAAAGAGTTAATGTTGGAGTTGTACAGAGTGTTGGTTAGGCCACAGCTGGAGTACCGTGTGCAGATCTGGTCACCACACCAGAGGAAGGATATGATAGCACTCGAGGGGGTACAGAGGAGGCTCAGCAGCAAGTTGCCTGGGATGGAGTATTTGAGCTATAAGGAGAGACTGGATAGGTTAGGATTGTTTTCTTTAGAGCAGAGAAGGCTGATTGAGGTGTGTAAGATTATGAGGGGTATGGACAGGGTGAATAGGAAACAGCTGTTCCCCTTGGTTGAGGGGTCAATCATGAGGGGACATAGTTTTAGGGCAAAGGGCAGGAGATTCAGAGGAGAGTTGAGAAAAACATTCACTCAGAGGGTGATGGGAATCAGGAAAGTACTGCCTGGGAAGGCAGTGGAGGTCGGAAACCTTACAACCTTTCAAAAGCATTTGGATGAGCACTTGAACATCACAACATTCAAAGATATGGTACAAGAGATGGAAAATTGGATTAGCACAACTTTAGTGGGAGTTACTGTTGGTGCAGACTCAATGGGTCGAAGGGCCTTTTCTTCACTGTACCACTCTATGACTCTGAGGGAAGAAATTCCTCCTCACAGGAAGCAGAGAGTCGGAATAAATGGGTGCTTGTCTGGTTGGCGGATGGTAACTAGTGGCGTGCCGCAGGGATCAGTACTGGGGCCTCAACTATTTACCATTTATATAGATGATCTGGAGGAGGCGACTGAGTGTAAGGTAACAAAGTTTGCAGACGACACAAAGATAAGTGGAAAAATGTATCGTGTGGAGGGCGTAGAAGGCCTGCAGAGAGATTTGGACAGGCTGAGTGAGTGGGTGAGGACCTGGCAGATGGAGTATAATGTTGACAAATGCGAGGTTATTAACTTTGGAGGAAATAATCACAAATTGGATTATTATCTAAATGGAAAAAAATTACAACATGCTGCTGTGCAAAGGGACCTGGGGGTCCTTGTGCATGAGACGCAAAAACCCAGTCTGCAGGTGCAACAGGTGATCAAGAAGGCAAACGGGATGTTGGCCGATATCGCAAGGGGGATAGAATATAAAAGCAGAGATGTCTTGCTGCATCTGTACAGGGCATTGGTGAGGCCGCAGCTGGAATACTGTGTGCAGTTTTGGTCCCCTTATTTGCGGAAGGATATATTGGCCTTGGAGGGAGTGCAGAGAAGGTTCACCAGGTTGATACCAGAGATGAGGGGTGTTGATTATCAGGAGAGACTGAGCAGATTGGGTTTGTATTCGTTGGAATTTAGAAGGCTGAGGGGGGATCTAATAGAGACCTATAAGATAATGAAGGGGCTGGATAGGGTCGAGGTGGAGAGATTCTTTCCACTTAGAAAGGAAGCTAGAACTAGAGGGCACAGCCTCAAAATAAAGGGGGGTCAGTTTCGGACAGAGTTGAGGAGGAACTTCTTCTCTCAGAGGGTGGTGAATCTCTGGAATTCTCTGCCCACTGAAGTGGTGGAGGCTACCTCGTTGAATATGTTTAAATCACGGAGAGATGGATTCCTGATCGGTAAGGGAATTAGGGGTTATGGGGATCAGGAGGGTAAGTGGAACTGATCCACATCAGATCAGCCATGATCTTATTGAATGGCGGGGCAGGCTCGAGGGGCTAGATGTACTACTCCTGCTCCTATTTCTTATGTTCTTATCTCAGTCCTAAATGTCCTGCCCCCTTACTCTGCGACTATGCCATGGTTCTAGACACCACCACCCCCCCCCACCCCCCACCGCCCCCAGCCGGGGGAAACATCCTTCCTGTATCTACTCAGCTCATGTTTGGGGGTTGGGGAGAGTTATAGAACAAAGAGATCTCGGGGTACATGTTCATAGCTTCTTGACAGTGGAGTCACAGGTGGACAGAGTGGTGAAGAAGGCATTCGGCACGCTTGGTTTCATTGGTCAGAACATTGAATACAGGAGTTGGGACGTCTTGTTGAAGTTGTACAAGACATTGTTAAGGCCACGCTTGGAATACTGTGTACAGTTCTGGTCACCCTATTTTAGAATGGATATTATTAAACTAGAAAGAGTGCAAAAAAGATTTACTAGGATGCTACCGGGACATGATGGTTTGGGTTTTAAGGAGAGGTTGCACAGACTGGGACTTTTTTCCCTGTAGCGTAGAAGACTGAGGGGAGATTTTATAGAGGTCTGTAAAATAATGAGGGGCATAGATCAGCGAGATAGTCAATATCTTCTCCCAAAGGTAGGGGAGTCTAAAACTAGAGGGCATAGGTTTAAGGTGAGAGGGGAGAGATACAAAAGGATCCAGAGGGCAATTCTTTTCACACAGAGGGTGGTGAGTGTCTGGAATGAGCTGCCAGGGGCAGTAGCAGGGGCGGGTACAATTTTATGTTTTAAAAAGCATTTAGACAGTTACATGGGTAAGATTGGTATAGAGGGATATGGGCGAAACACAGGCAATTGTGATTAGCTTAATGGTAAAAACTGGGCGGCATGGACAAGTTGGGCCAAAGCGCGTTTCCATGCTGTAAACCTCTATGACTCGACCCTGCTGAGCCCTGTAAGAATTGTCCAAGTTTGAATGAGGTCACCTCTCATGCTTCTCAAGTGCATAAAGTAAAAGTCCATTTTCTTTCCTCAGAGGACAATCCCTCCATCCCAGGAATTAATGCAGTGACATGTCATTGAAGTCCCTCTCGGACAAGAATATCTTTCCTTAGGTAAGAGGATAAAACTGTACACAACACTCCGTGTGTGGTTTCACCACTAATTCAGCCTCTCCACATCCCCTTGAAGAGTCTACATCCTCCTCACAACTCACACTTCCACCTGCTTTCATGTCATCTGCAAACTCGGAAATATTACATTTGATCCCAAACGTCCAAATCAATGATATGGATTGTGAATAGCTGGGCTCCCGAGTACTGATCCTTGTGATAAGCCGCTGGTCACAGCCTGGCACCCTGAAAATGACCCATTTGTACCTAAGCTCTGTTTTCTGTCCGTTAACCATTTCTCAATTCATGCCAGTATTATCAGGATAAATACGTTGCATCACGGGGATAGGGCCTGGGTGGGAATGTTGTCAGCGCAGGCTCGATGGGCTGTATGGCCTCCTTCTGCACTGGAGGGATTCCATGATTCTAATATGTACATACGTCAGTGAAGGTGGCAGGGCACTTTGAGAGAGCAGTAAATGAAGTATATGGTATCCCAGCTTTTATTAATGGAGGAATTGAGGACAAGAGTAAGGAGTTCATATTGAACTTGTATAAGACACTCGTTAAGCCTCATCTGGAGACTGTGCCCAGTTCTGGGCACCGTACTTGAGGAGGGATGTGAAGACATTGGAGAGAGTGCAGAGGAGATTCACAAGAATGATTCCAGGGAATAAGATCCGTAGCTACGAGGGTAGATTGGAGAGGTTGGGACTGTTTTCCTTGGAGAAAAGAAGGCTGAGGTGAGACTTGAGAGAGAGATTCAAGATCCTAAGGGGTATCCACAGGTTAAAGAGTGAGAAACTCTTCCCTCTCAAGAGATGGTCATGAACTAGAGGGCACAGATTCTAAATGATGGGGAAATGGATCAGAAGTGAAGTGAGAAAAAGCACTTCATCAAGAGGGTGTTTGGAATCTGGAACAATCTTCCTGAAAGCCTGTTCCAATATTCAATAAGATCCTGGCTGATCTGTGATCTAACTCTCTGTCTGTTAACCCCTTGGACGAAGGAAAATCTATCAACCCCAGGTTTAAAATAATAACAAGTGACTGAGCATCAATAGCCATTTGCAGAAGATTGTTTCAAACTAACTCCACACCACATCTGGCAATGTTTCCATTTCTACAATTCTAAAATTCTAAACTGAGGCTAACATTCAAATATTCTCAAATCCTGGAGATCCCAGCCAGCAGAAAATCTTGTTCTTTATCAGCCTCTCCCTTTCCCTCATTATTTTCAATGTTTGATTAAATCAGCCCCCAACTTAAATTCCAGCGGTTCAGAATAATGTTTAATCTGCACTGTTCATCAAATGTTCCCAACACAAATACTGGAATGGGCTAAATACAGAATAAAATTCCCTCTGCTCTGTCCAAGGAATGTTTCATCACAGATTTTTATTTTGAACTTTAGGAAAAACAGGAATCAAATTGCTCAGCATCCCAGTGTGGCCTCCTGTTTATTTCAATCAGCCCTTCACATTCAAACATGAAGTTGAAGCTTCGAATACTGTCTGTGGCAGCGTTTGTGGATTCAGTTGTTCTCCTGCTTTTTCACTTGTCTGAAGGATTTGAATTATAGACATTGTTTAATCATTCCTTTCTCTCAGCACATGGAACTTGTGAATCTTCAAGGCAGACAATCTCATGTAATTAACAACAAACTGCATCTTTATTCATCCGTCCATTTCCTATCTCTGAATGGATCACACACATTTCCAGAATGCAGGAAGCTCTCAATGGAAACTGCTTCCAATTATTCCCCAATACAATTGTTCACACTTTACTGTGAACTACATTCCACTGACATTCCCAAAGCAGCCACAGAAAAGTGACTGGTTATTTTAAACACTGAACCTGAACTATTTGAGCTGATGATTCACTCACATTGTACAGAAATGTTGAGTCTGTTTTGATGAGAGTGATCAGATTAACATTGTAACATGAAGACAGCCTCCGTACTGAGATTAACCACATTTACAACAATTCTGCAATATCAGATCCATTGCTGTGTGTATTGTGCGAATTCAGCTGTGAAATATCTGGACATTTGGAGCTTCCACTGTTTCTGTCATTTCATCATTTATTAAAGTACGTTGTTCTATCCCTTTTGAATCTAAGTTGTGTCAAATTACATTTCCCTGCACTGAAACCTCTCCACCAGTTTTGTCCATGTACAACATATGAATAACTCTTTGCAATGTGATGTTTCCAGCTACGCTGCTTACAATGCTGTCTAATGTTTTGTGTCATCAGCAAACCAGGATGTGTAGCATTCAGTCACATTAAATGGTCAATAAATATGTCAATACTGTGTATATATTTCACTGTGTGTGTGTGTGTCTCTGTGTGTGTCTGTGTGTGTGTCTGTGTGTGTGTCTGTGTGCGTGTGTGTGTGCGTGTCTGTGTGTGTGTCTGTGTGTGTGTGTGTGTGTCTGTGTGTGTGTGTGTGTCTGTGTGTGTGTCTGTGTGCGTGTGTGTGTGTGTCTGTGTGTGTGTGTCTCTGTGTGTGTGTGTGTCTGTGTGTGTGTGTGTCTCTGTGTGTGTGTGTCTGTGTGTGTGTGTCTGTGTGTGTGTCTGTGTCTGTGTGTGTGTCTGTGTGTGTGTCTGTGTCTGTGTCTGTGTGTGTGTGTCTCTGTGTGTCTGTGTGTGTGTGTCTGTGTGTGTGTCTGTGTGTGTGTGTGTCTGTGTGTGTGTGTGTGTGTCTGTCTGTGTGTGTGTGTGTCTGTCTGTGTGTGTGTGTGTCTGTGTGTGTGTGTGTGTGTCTGTCTGTGTGTGTGTGTGTCTGTCTGTGTGTGTGTGTGTTTGTCTGTGTGTGTGTGTGTGTTTGTCTGTGTGTGTGTGTGTGTGTGTGTCTGTGTGTCAGCATGCATGTGTGTCAATGTATTTGAATCTCAAATATGTGCAGTTAGAGGCCATTTGATCCATCGAGCCGGCTCCACCACTCAAACAGATCATGACAAACACACACACACAGACACACACACACACAGATGCACACGCACTCACAGAGATACAGACACACACACACACACACACTCATAGACACACACGCACTGACAAAGAGAGAGACACACAGACACTCACGGACACACACACACAGAGACACAAACACACACTCACGGACACACATGCACAAAGACACAGAGAGAGACACACACACAGACACACACTCACAGACACACGCAGAGAAACACAATCACACACACAGAAACACACATTGAAATAGAAACTGGCACACACTTAGAAACTGTCCCTCTCTCTCTCTCTCTCTCTCTCTCTCTCACACACACACACACACACACACACAGACACACACACACACACACACACACAGAAATACAAAAACATAAGCGCACCGACACCCTCATTCCTATTTCTGTTTTACTCCTCAATGCCCCAACTAAAAAGTACTGGGATCTGAGCTTGAAATGCTGGAACTGATCATGGAGGAACGAGTGGGGCCTAATAGACACTGAGAAGTTAACTTGTGTGTGAATCATAGAATGGGGACAGCACAGGAGGCCATTCAGCCCGTCAAGCCTGGATCGACACACTGCAAGAGCAGTTTCACTATTCCCAATCCTCCACCCTCTCCCCGTAACCCTGTCAATATTTTCCCTTCAGCTTCCCATTCAATTTCATCTTGATGGAATCTTCTCCCACCTCTGACTCAGGCAGAACATGATGTGGAGATGCCGGCGTTGGACTGGGGTAAACACAGTAAGAAGTTTAACAACATCAGCTTAAAGTCCAACAGGTTTATTTGGGAGCAAAAGCCACACAAGCTTTCGGAGCTCCAAGCCCCTTCTTCAGGTGAGTGGGAATTCTGTTCACAAACAGAGCTTATAAAGACACAGACTCAATTTACATGAATAATGGTTGGAATGCGAATCCTTACAGCGAATCAAGGCAGAACATTCCAGATACCAGCAGTCACTACGTTAAAAACATTTCCTCATCACAGATTCATACAGTGCAGAAGAGACCCTTCGGCCCATCGAGTCTGCACCGACACGTGAGGACCACCTAACATACCGACCTCACCCCATTTACCAGCACTTGGCCCATCGCCCTGAATGTGATGATGTGCCAAGTGCTTATCCAGCTACCTTTTAAAGGATGTGAGGCAACTTGCCTCTGCCAACCTCCCAGGCAGCGCATTCCAGACTGGCACCACCCTGTGGGTAAAACAGATTTTCCTCACATCCCCCCCAAACCTCCTGCCCCTCCCCTTGAACCTATGTCCCCTCGTGACTGACCCTTCAACTAAGGGGAACAGCTGCTCCCGATCCACACTCTTCATGTCTCTCATAATCTTCTCCACCTCAATCAGGTCGCCCCCCCCCCCAGTCTTCTCTGCTCCAATGAATACAACACAAGCCTACTCAACATCTCATTTTTAATTTTGTTTATTAGTGTCACAAGTAGGCTTGCATTAACACTGTGAAGTTACGGTGATAATTCCCCAGATGCCACACTCTGGTGTTCGGTTACACTGAGAGAAAATTTACCACGGCCAATGCACCCTAACCAGCACATCATTCGCACTGTGGGAGGAAACCGCAGCGCCCAGAGGAAAGGCACGCAGACACGGAGAGAACGTGCAGACTCCACACAGACAGTGACCTAAGCCGGGAATCGAACCTGGGTCCCTGGCGCTGTAATGCAGCAGTGAGAACAACTGTGCCACCGTGTGGCCCATGGCTCTCTTCATAGCTGAAACACTCCAGCTCAGATGCATCCTGGTGAATCTCCTCTGCATCCTGTCCAGTGCATTCACACCCTTCCTATAATGTGGCGACCAGAACCGCACACAGTACTCCAGCTGTGGCCTCACCAAAGTTTTATACAGCTCCAACATGTCTACCCTGCTTTTGTAATCTATGCCTCGACAGAAAAAGGCAAGTGTTCCGCATGCCTTTTACACCGCTCCACTAACATGCAAATCAGCAAATGAGAAATATTTGGGATGGATGAGTCCTTGGCAGCATGGATTAGAAGTTTGGTAAGAGATAGGAAACAGAGGGGAGGTAGAGATGGGCATTTCTCAGACTGGAGACGAGTTGAAAGTGGTGTTCCCCAGGGATCAGTGTTGGGATCCTTGCTTTTTCTGATTTATATTAACAGCTTAGCGACGGCGGTTGAACGCACAATCTCCAAATTTGCAGATGACGCTGAGCTCGGGAGAAGAGTGAATTGTGAGGATGACACTGAGCGACTTCAGAGGGACATGGACAAGTTGGCCAAATGGGCAGACACCTGGGAGATGAATTTCAATGCAGCGAAATGGGAGGGAATGCATTTTGGTGGAAGAAACATGGGGAGACGATACAGACTCAATGGTACAACGTTGAGGGGACTACAGGAACAGATGGGCCTTGGGTTTCAAGTGATTCATTCTCTGAAGGTGGCCAGGCAAGATGAAACAGTTGTTAAGAAGCCTGATAGGATCCTTGGGTTTATAAAGAGAGGCATAGAGTATAAAAGCAAGGAAGTGATGCTACAACTCTACAAATCATTGGACAGATCACATTCGGAGCACTGTGATCAGTTCTGGGCACCGTATTTAAGGAAGGACGTTAAAGTCCTCGAGAGAGGCAGAGAGAGAGAGAGAGAGAGTGCAAAGGAGATTCACTCGAATGATTCCAGGAATGAGAAATTTTAGATCCAAGGAAAGATGAGAGAAATTGGCCTTATTCTCCTTGGAGCAGAGAAGATTAAGAGGTGACCTTATCGAGGTGTTCAGAATGATGAACAATGTTGACAGGGTGAAGAAGGATATTCTGTTTCCACTCGTTGGTGTGTCAGTGACGAAGGGGTCACAATTTCAAGATGGTCAGCAAGGGAGCTGGGAGTGTGATGAGGAGAAACTGCTTTACTCGGAGAGTTGTTGGGATTTGGAATGCGCTGCCTGGGAGAGAGGTGGAGGCAGATTCCATAGGAGGATTCAAAAGAGAGGCGGATACATATTTGAAAGTGATTGCTTTAGGGGGCTAAGGAGACAGGGCTGGAGAATGGGACTCGCTGGGTGGCTCTTCCGGGATCGGGGCAGACATGATGGGCCGAATGGCCTCCTGCTGTTCTGTGATTCGAGAACACCCTTTGTGTGAAGAAGTGTTCCTTAATTTCACTTTGAAAGGGTTTCAGAATATTTTTAATATTTCAGACAATGATCCCAGTCCCAGACTCCACAACCAGCAAGAAACATTTCTCTTTCTCTATCCTATCAGTTTCCATTATTCTCCTGACAACTTGGATCAAATTATCCCTGACACTCCAAAATTCCCGGGAATACAACCCTCGTTTGTGTCTCCATGGCTGCGTCTCTGTCACATTTAAAATACTAATGTTACCTCAGCGAGGAGACAACTCTGTCAGAAATATCTCAGTGCTGCGCTCACATCAAATGGCCGCTGGGAAGAAAGGCCAAATGGCTGCCTGATATTTGTGGATATTTTTCAGATTCCCAGAGAGGGAGAGGGAGAGATGGAGAGAGGGACAGAAGACACAGAGAGTGAGAAAAAGAAATAAACACAGAATTACCTTGGGCCCATTTAGTTTATATTGTCTCTGCTCTCCTCAACTTCCTGTCCGAACTCCACTTGCCTCCTTCTGCCCTGCAACAATTCTGTGATCCTGTGATGGGATAAACAGACCGAGGGAGGAAATATGAAGGTCTGCAGCATCTTTGAGAGTGGATTAATTGCAGGAATGAGGGATGTGAGCTCCAGGGTGAGGTTGGAGAAACGGGGCTTGTTCCCCTTGAGGGGAGATTTGCTCGAGATGTACAAGATTAGGACAGGTTTAGATGAAGTCGATAAAGGAAAGCTGTTGCCGTGAGCTGATTGGGTTCAGGGATGACGGGGAGACACAATTTAAAGTTTCAGGAGAGACGCAGTGAGGGAATGTGAGGAAAAACATCTTTCACACACACACAGAGCCTGGGAATGTGTTTGGACACGCGGCCTATGAGGATGGTGGAAGCGGAGATGATGAGTGAATGACAGGGATGGAGAGGTGACACTAGGAGAGGCAATGGCCTAGTGCTATTATCTCCAGACTATTAATCCAGAAACTCAGCGAATGTTCTGGGGACCTGGGTTTGAATCCCACCAATTGGAATTCAATAAAAATATCTGGAATTAAGAATCTACTGGTGACCATGAAACCATTGTCGATTGTCGGAAAAACCCGTCTGGTTCACTAATGTCTTTTAGGGAAGGAAATCTGCCATCCTTACGTGGTCTGGGCTACGTGTGACTCCAGAGCCACAGCAATGCGGTTAACTCTCAACTGCCCGCGAAGAGCAACTCGATGCAATAAATTCTGTTCAGCCAGCGATGCCCGTGTCCCACGAAAGAATTAAAGAAAACTTCAATCAACTCACTCCTGAACCTTCTAAATCCCAGGGATACAGAATAAATCTCCATCGAAACTGTCCTGTGACACAATACACCACAGAGTTAGAAACACAGTCAATGCCTCTACTTTCTCAGAAGATGAAGGAAATTGGGCATGTCAGCTACAACTCTCACTAACTCATTCTTTCTGGTTGTATCACAGCTTGGTCTGGCTCCTGTTCTGCCCAAGACCGCAAGGATCTACAAAAGGTCATGAATGTAGCCCAATCCATCACGCAAACCGGCCTCCCATCCACTGACTCTGTCTACACTTCCCGCTGCCTCGGAAAAGCAGCCAGCATAATGAAGGACCTCACCCACCCCGGACATTCTCTCTTCCACCTTCTTCCGTCGGGAAAAAGATACAAAAGTCTGAGGTCACGTACCAACCCACTCAAGAACAGCTTCTTCCCTGCTGCTGTCAGACTTTTGAATGGACCTACCCTGCATTAAATTGATCTTTCTCTCCACCCTAGCTATGACTGTAACACTACATTCTGCACTCTCTCGCTTCCTTCTCTATGAACAGTATGCTTTGTCTGTATAGCGCACAAGAAACAAGACTTTTCACTGTATACTAATATGATAATAATAAATCAAATCAAAATAATTAATCAAGTCAAAGTATTTACCCTGCTAATCCCCCTAAGACTATGGGGAAAGTTAGCATGGCCAATCCACCGAACCCGCACATCTTTGGGCTGAGAGAAGGAAGAGCGGCACTCGGAGGAAACCCATGCAGATCGTGACCCGAGGCTGGATATGAACTTGTGTCCCTGGTGCTGTGATACAGCAGTGCTAACCACTGGTGCCACCGTGCTGCCCGCTCCTGTTTGGGAGCTCCCTCTACACTGTCCCCTTCAAACACTCCCAGGACAGGTACAGCACGGGGTTAGATACAGAGTACAGCTCCCTCTAAACTGTCCTCACCAAACACACTCAGGACAGGTACAGCATGGGGTTAGATACAGAGTAAAGCTCCCTCGACTCCGTCCCCATCAAACACTCCCAGGACAGGTAGAGCACGGGGTTAGATACAGAGTAAAGCTCCCTCTGCACTGTCCCCTTCAAACACTCCCTGGACAGGTACAGCACGGGGTTAGAAAGATAGAGAAGCTCCCTCTCCACTGTCCCCATCAAACACACTCAGGACAGGTGCAGCACGGGGTTAGATACAGAGTAAAGCTCCCACTACACTGTTCCCATCAAACACTCCCAGGACAGATACAGCACGGGGTTAGATACAAAGTAAAGCTCACTCTACACTGTCCCCTTCAAACACTCCCAGGACAGGTACAGCACGGGGATAGATACAGAGTAAAGCTCCCTCTACACTGTCCCCATCAAACACTCCCAGGACAGGGACAGCACGGGGTTAGATACAGAGTGAAGCTCCCTCGACACTGTCCCCCATCAAACACTCCCAGGACAGATACAGCACGGGATTAGATACAGAGTAAAGCTCCCTCTACACTGTCCGCATCAAACACTCCCAGGACAGGGACAGCACGGTGTTAGATACAGAGTGAAGCTCCCTCGACACTGTCCCCATCAAACTCTCCCAGGACAGGTACAGCACGGTGTTAGATACAGAGTAAAGCTCCCTCGACACTGTCCCCATCAAACACACCCAGGACAGAGACAGCCCGGGATTAGATACAGAGTAAAGCTCCCTGTACACTGACCCCATGAAACTCACTCAGGACAGGTGCAGCACGGGGTTAGATCCAGAGTAAAGCTCCCTCTACACTGTCCGCATCAAACACTCCCAGGACAGGGACAGCACGGGGTTAGATACAGAGTAAAGCTCCCTCGACACTGTCCCCATCAAACACTCGCAGGACAGGTACAGCACGGGGTTAGATACAGAGTAAAGCTCCCTCTACACTGTCCCCTTCAAACACTCCCAGGACAGGTACAGCACGGGGTTAGATCCAGAGTAAAGCTCCCTCTACACTGTCCCCTTCAAACACTCCCAGGACAGGTACAGCTCGGGGTTAGATACAGAGTAAAGCTCCCACTACACTGTTCCCATCAAACACTCCCAGGACAGATACAGCACGGGGTTAGATACAGAGTAAAGCTCCCTCTACACTGTCCCACATCAAACACTCCCAGAATTGATACAGCATGGAATTAGACACAGGGTAAAGCTCCCTCTACACTGTCCCCATCAAACACTCCCAGGACAGGGACGACACGGTGTTAGATACAGAGTAAAGCTCCCTCGACACTGTCCCCCATCAAACACTCCCAGGACAGATACAGCACGGGATTAGATACAGAGTAAAGCTCCCTCTACACTGTCCGCATCAAACACTCCCAGGACAGGGAGAGCACGGTGTTAGATACAGAGTAAAGCTCCCTCGACACTGTCCCCATCAAACACTCCCAGGACCGGGACAGCACGGTGTTAGATACAGAGTAAAGCTCCCTCGACACTGTCCCCATCAAACACACCCAGGACAGAGACAGCACGGGATTAGATACAGAGTATAGCTCCCTGTACACTGACCCCATGAAACACACTCAGGACAGGTGCAGCACGGGGTTAGATACAGAGTAAAGCTCCCTCGACACTGTCCCCATCAAACACTCACAGGACAGGTACAGCACGGGGTTAGATCCAGAGTAAAGCTCCCTCGACACTGTCCACATCAAACACTCCCAGGACAGGGACAGCACGGGGTTAGAAACAGAGTAAAGCTCCCTCGACACTGTCCCCATCAAACACTCGCAGGACAGGTACAGCACGGAGTTAGATACAGAGTAAAGCTCCCTCTACACTGTCCCGTTCAAACACTCCCTGGACAGGTACAGCACGGGGTTAGATCCAGAGTAAAGCTCCCTCTACACTGTCCCCATCAAACACTCACAGGACAGGTACAGCACGGGACTAGATACAGAGTAAAGCTCCCTCCACACTGTCCCCTTCAAACACTCCCAGGACAGGTACAGCACGGGGTTAGATACAGAGTAAAGCTCCCACTACACTGTTCCCATCAAACACTCCCAGGACATATACAGCACGGGGTTCGATACAGAGTAAAGCTCCCTCTACACTGTCCCACATCAAACACTCCCAGGATTGATACAGCATGGAGTTAGACACAGAGTAAAGCTCCCTCGACACTGTCCCCAAAAAACACTCCCAGGACAGGTACAGCACGGGGTTCGATACAGAGTAAAGCTCCCTCTACACTGTCCCCTTCAAACACTCCCAGGACAGGTACAGCACGGGGTTAGATCCAGAGTAAAGCTCCCTCTACACTGTCCCCATCAAACACTCCCAGGACAGGGACAGCACAGGGTTAGGTACAGAGTAAAGCTCCCTCAACACGGGTCCCCTTCAAACACTCCCAGGACAGTTTGAGCACGGGGCGAGATACAGAGTAAAGCTCCCTCTCCAATGTCCCCATCAAACACTCCCAGGATAGGTACAGCACGGGGTTAGATACAGTGTAAAGCTCCCTCCATACTGTTCCCATCAAACACTCCCAGGACAGGTGCAGCACGGGGTTAGATACAGAGTAAAGCTCCCTCTACACTGTCCCCTTCAAACACTCCCAGGACAGGTACAGCACGGGGTTAGATACAGAGTAAAGCTCCCTCTGCACTTTCCCACATCAAAACACTCGCAGGATTGATACAGCATGGAGTGAGATACAGAGTAAATCTCCCTCTACACTGTCGCCATTAAATACTCCCAGGACAGATACAGCAAGGCTTTCGATGCAGAGTAAAGCTGCCTCGACACTCCCCTTCATACACTCCCAGGACAGATACAGTGTTGAAGTTAACTGTCTGTCTGTTTCATTTCCATCTCCTCTGCACCCGCTCTCGAACACAAATAATTGTCTGGTAGAAAGTGAGAAGGAGCCTCGATAGAGAGGTTGGGAAGGATTGAATGGAGAGAGGCAGAAACCCTCAACACATTTCAAAACTACACTGATTTCCACTTGAAGGAATAACTTCTCCACCCCAACACTATCCCGTCATTCTCGATAAGCCCATGCTGCCCGTGTTCTGTGATAAATTACACGCAAGTGAAAAGATCATTTTAAATAGTGGGGTTACATTTGCCACCCCCCAATCTGTAGGAACTGCTCCAGAGTCTATAGAATTTTGGAAGATGACCAGCAATGCATCCAATATTTCCAGCGCCGCTTCCTTTAATACTCTGGGATGTAGATTATCAGGCCCTGGGGATTTGTCAGCCTTTAACCCCATTCATTCCCCCAGCACCATTTTCTTACTAATACTGATTTCCTTCAATTCAATTCCGCACTCTCACTAAACCATTGGTTCCCTAACATTTCTGCCAGGTTATCTGTGCCTCTTTTGTGAAGACAGAACCAAAGTATACGTTCAATTCTGCTGCCATTTCTTTGCTCCCCATTATAATTTCCCCGGAGAGATGGAGAGAGGCAGAGTCACTGAGAGATAGGGGTGAGATAGTAATGCAGAGAGTAACAGTGAGATATTCAGGTGGGCAAGCAGCTAATAGTGGGGTACAACAAGGATCACTCCAAAGCCACAGATATTGCCTCATGTTGCCGCTGTCGCCATTTACCTTAAATCAGCATCCTCTGCTTTCCAAGCTTTCCCCCAATGTGCCGATTATCTCAAAGCCGATCCTCTCAGTCCCGGGACAGCACTGCAGGAGTTCCTCAGGGTGAGTGTCCGAGGCCCCAACCATCTTCAGCTGCTCCATCACTGACCTTCCCTCCATAGGTGAGATGTTCGCTGATGATCGCAGCATTCACAACTCCTCAGATTGTGAAATAGTCAATGCCGGAATACTGAGCAGGACAGGCAGCATCTGTGGAAAGAGAAGCAGATTCTGGGACTGGGGGGACTGAGAGACAGGAAGATAGTGAAACACACACACACACACACACAGAGATACACGCACAGTCTCACACACACACACAGATACACGCACAGTCTCACACACACACACAGATAGAGAACACTCCCACAGTCTCACTCACAATATCCTAATCTCCCTGGCATTAAGGGGCAATTTATCACGGCCAATCAACATAACGCGCGCATCTTTGGAGTGTGGGAGGAAACCGGAGCACCAGGAGGAAACCCATGCAGACACGGGGAGAACGTGCAAACTCCACACAGGCAGTGACCTGAGACCAGAATTGAACCCGGGTCCGTTGCACTGTGAGGCAGCAGAGCTAACCACTGTGACACCCATGTTGTCCTTCATTGCAAGAGGATTCGAGTAGAAGAGCAAGGATGTCTTACTGCAGCTGGACAGAGCCTCGGTGAGACCACACCTGGAGTCTTGTGTGCAGTGTTCCTCTCCTTATCTGAGGAAGGATGTACTTGCCACAGAGGGAGAGCAGTGAATGTTCACCAGACTGATTCCTGGGATGGCAGCATTGATGTCTGAGGGGAGATTGGGTCGGCTGGGCCTGTATTCACTGGAATGTAGAAGAGTGAGCGGGGATCTAATTGAAGGGTATAAAATTCTGACAGTGCTGGACAGGCTGGATACAGGGATATTGTTTCCTCCGGCTGGGGGTGTCTGGAACAAGGGGTCACAGTCTCAGGATACGGGGGAGGCCATTTGGGACTGAGATGAGGGGAAACCTCTTCACTCAGAGGGTGGTGAACCTGTGGAATTCTCTCCCACAGAAAGCTGTGGAGACCAAGTCACTGAATATATTTAAGAAGGAAAGAGATAGAGTTCTAGACTCTAAAGGTGTCGAGGTGTATGGGGAGAGCGCTGGGGTATGGCATTGAGACAGAGGATCGGCCATGATAGCGTTGAATGGTGGGTCAGGCTCGAAGGGCTGAATGGCCTCCTCCTCCTCCTATTTTCTACGTTGATGTGACCGCCCCAAGTCTCTTTGGGCCTCCACTCTTTCCAGCCTTTCCCCATTCATAAAGCAATCTGTTCTATCCTTTTTAAAGTGGGTGACCACACAATTGTCTCCAATGAAATCCATCTTTCACTCTTGGAACCATTCAGTTAAGACATTTTACTTTAGGGCAGCATGGTGGCACAGTGGTTCGTACTGCTGCCTCACAGCGCCAGGGACCCGGGTTCAATTCCAGCCTTGGGTGACTGTGTGGAGTTTGCACATTCTCCCCGTGTCTGCGTGGGTTTCCTCCGGGTGCTCTGGTTACCTTCCACACTCGCAAGATATATAGGTTAGATGGATTAGCAATGGGGTTATGGGGATAGGGCTGGGGTGAGGGCCTGGGTAAGATACTCTGTCATCAAGTCTGTGCAGACTCAATGAGCTGAATGGCCTCTTATGCAGCGGAATACCTCTTTGCCATTTGAAGCTTCTCGCTGTAAGACTTAAAATGCTGCCTATTTCTGTGAAATGTAGCAAACTTTCTGTCTCATCACCGGGCGACATGATGGCACAGTGGTTAGCACTGCTCCCCCACAGCACCAAGGACCCACGTTCAATTCCAGCCTCGGGTGACTGTCTGTGTGGAGTTTGTACATTCTCCCCGTGTCTGCGTGGGTTTCCTCCGGGTGCTCTGGTTTCCTCCCACACTCCAAAGATGTGCGGGTGAGGTTAATTGGCCGTGCTCAATTGCCCCTTAGTGTTAGGGAGATTCAGGCCCGGGTGGTATTGTTGTCGGGGGCAGGCTTGATGGACCAAAGGACCTCCTTCTGCACTTTAGGGATTCTATGATGAACGGCATGGTGGCACAGTGGTTAGCACAGCGCCAAGAACCCAGGTTCAATTCCAGCCTCAGCTCGCTGTCAGTGTAGAGTTCTCCCAGTGTCTGCGTGGGGTTTCCTCCGGGTGCTCCAGTTTCCTCCCACAGTCCAAACATGTGCGGGTTAGGTGGATTGGCCATGATAAATTGACCTTAGTGTCAGGGGATTAACAGGGTAAATATATGGGGTTACGGGAATCGGGCCTGGGTGGGATTGTGGTCGATGCAGACTCGATGGGCCGAATGGTCTGCCCTTTAGGGATTCTATGATTCTAGGATCTCAAATCATTGATAAATACGATGAAACTGAGACAGACACGGGGACTTTGCAGCAGCAGGCAGAATGGGAATCATTGCATCCTGCACCGAGTTTTATTACACAACCAATTTCAGAAAATTCACAACTCTAATTCACAACAGCAAAGTGTGGGATTGCAAACTTGGAATTATTAGCACAGGAATAAAGTTTAAAAGCTAAACACTGACATTCGGAAACAGGAGATGGCCTCACATCTTCAATTCTGTGATTGTCCCCCATCTCCTGCTCTGAATATTACAATATCTCTGCCCCCTTCATGCGTCTGCAGACTTTGAAAGTTACTCAGACACCGGTGAAACTAGTCTTTATCTCGGGGCATTTCCTGTGAAATATGCACCTTCTGCAACGAGACACAATCTAATTGACGCTTTCTGATACAATCTGAATCTCCTTTCAAACAACCTCCCAACCCCACTGTGCAGGAATGTCACCTTTTGTCACATTCCCCAACACAATTGTTGACACTTTATCAGGCGGGAAAAGTAGATTCAACTGACAGATTCTGAGCACCAGGTTGAATCTTTAAGATGTAAAAATGAACTGAAATCCCAGGTCTCTCTGTTCCTGCAACTATTTTAACATTAACCCAGTGATTTTAAATTGCTTCTCCTGTATAAAAATATCATCTATCAACCTCAGATTTAAACATTAATAAGCGACTGAGCATCAACTGCGAATTAAAGAAGGTAGTTCCAAACTAATATCACAGCTGGTGTGGCAAAGTGTTTCTGAATTCCACTCCGACAAGTCTAAAATCCTCAACATTGTTTGAAATCCAATGTCCCCAAGTCCTGGACTCCCCAACCAGCAGGAAAAGTTGTTCTTTATCAGTCCTCTCCATTCCCCTTATTATCTTGAAGTGTTTGATCCAATCATCCCGTAGCCTAAATTCCAGCATTACAGAGTAACACTTCAACTACACTTTTCAACAAACAATCCCAAACCAAATACAGTGCAGGAGGCCATTCGGCCCATCGAGTCTGCACTGACCACAATCCCACCCAGGCCCCATCCCTATAATCCCATACATTTACCTCAGCTAATCCTTCTGACACTAAGGGACAATTTAGCTTGGCCAATCCACCTAACCTGTACACCTGATAGAAGTCTGCCAGATTATGAGGGGCATGAAGAGAGTGGATAGTCAGAAGCTTTTTCCCAGGGTGGAAGAGTTATTACTCGGGGGCAGAGGTTTAAGGTGCGAGGGGCAAGGTTTAAAGGAGATGTGGGAGGAAAGTTTTTTTACACAGAGTGTGGTGGGTGCCTGGAACTCGTTGCCGGGGGAGGGAGTGGAAACGGATACGATAGTGAGTTTTCAAGGGCGTCTTGACAAAGACATGAATTGGATGGGAATGGAGGGATATGGTCCCCGGAAGGGTAGGGGGTTTTAGTACAGTCAGGCAGCATGGTCGGTGCAGGCTTGGAGAGCCGAAAGACCTGTTCCCGTGCTGTAATTTTCGTGGGGTTACATTTGCCACCCCCCAATCTGTAGGAACTGCTCCAGAGTCTATAGAATTTTGGAAGATGACCAGCAATGCATCCAATATTTCCAGCGCCGCTTCCTTTAATACTCTGGGATGGAGATTATCAGGCCCTGGGGATTTGTCAGCCTTTAACCCCATTCATTCCCCCAGCACCATTTTCTTACTAATACTGATTTCCTTCAATTCAATTCCACACTCTCACTAAAGGATTGGTTCCCTAACATTTCTGCCAGGTTATCTGTGCCTCTTTTGTGAAGACAGAACCAAAGTATATGTTCAATTCTGCTGCCATTTTTTTGCTCCCCATTATAATTTCCCCGGAGAGATGGAGAGAGGCAGAGTCACTGAGAGATAGGGGTGAGATAGTAATGCAGAGAGTAACAGTGAGATATTCAGGAGGGCAAGCAGCTAATAGTGGGGTACAACAAGGATCACTCCAAAGCCACAGATATTGCCTCATGTTGCCGCTGTCGCCATTTACCTTAAATCAGCATCCTCTGCTTTCCAAGCGTTCCCCCAATGTGCCGATTATCTCAAAGCCGATCCTCTCAGTCCCGGGACAGCACTGCAGGAGTTCCTCAGGGTGTGTGTCCGAGGCCCCAACCATCTTCAGCTGCTCCATCACTGACCTTCCCTCCATATGTGAGATGTTCGCTGATGATCGCAGCATTCACAACTCCTCAGATTGTGAAATAGTCAATGCCGGAATACTGAGCAGGACAGGCAGCATCTGTGTAAAGAGAAGCAGATTCTGGGACTGGGGGACTGAGAGACAGGAAGATAGTGAAACACACACAAACGCACTGATGCACACACATAGATACACGCACAGCCTCACACACACACACAGATAGAGAACAGTCCCACAGTCTCACTCACAATATCCTAATCTCCCTGGCATTAAGGGGCAATTTATCACGGCCAATCAACCACACCTGGAGTCTTGTGTACAGTGTATGTGTGTGAGAGAGTGCGTAAGAGATAGGTACAGCACGGGGTTAGATACAGATACAGCTCCCTCTATCCGGTCCCGAATCAAACAGTCCCAGGACAGGGACAGCACGGGCTTAGATACAGAGTAAAGCTCCCACTACACTGTCCCCCATCAAACACACCCAGGACAGATACACACAGGGTTAGATGCAGAGTAAAACTCCCTCTGCACCGACCCCATCAAACACTCCCAGGACAGGTACAGCACGGGGTTAGGTACAGAGTAAAGCTCCCTCTACACTGTCCCCATCAAACACTCCCAGGACAGGTACAGCACGGGATTGGATACAGAGTAAAGCTCCCTCTACACTGTCACTATCAAACACTCCCAGGACAGGTGCAGCACGGGGTTTGATACAGATACAGCTCCCTCTATCCGGTCCCGAATCAAACAGTCCCAGGACAGGGACAGCACGGGGTTAGATACAGAGTAAAGCTCCCACTACACTGTCCCCCATCAAACACACCAAGGACAGATACACACAGGGTTAGATGCAGAGTAAAACTCCCTCTGCACCGACCCCATCAAACACTCCCAGGACAGGTACAGCACGGGGTTAGGTACAGAGTAAAGCTCCCTCGACACTGTCCCCATCAAACATACCCTGGACAGGTACAGCACGGGGTTAGATACAGAGTAAAGCTCCCTCTACACTGTCCCCATCAAACACTCCCAGGGCAGGTACAGCACGGGATTAGATACAGAGTAAAGCTCCCTCTACACTGTCACTATCAAACACTCCCAGGACAGGTGCAGCACGGGGTTAGATACAGAGTAAAGCTCCCTCTACACTGTCCACATCAAACACTCCCAGGACAGATGCAGCACGGGGTTAGATATAGGGTAAAGCTCCCTCTACACTGTCCCCATCAAACACTCCCAGGACAGGTACAGCACGGGGTTAGATACAGAGTAAAGCTCCCTCTACACTGTCCCCATCAAACACTCTCAGGACAGGTACAGCACGGGGTTAGATACAGAGTAAAGCTCCCTCTGCACTGTCCCCATCAAACACTCCCAGGACAGGTACAGCACAGGGTTAGATGCAGAGTAAACCTCCCTCTGCACTGTCCCCATCAAACACTCCCAGGACAGGTACAGCACGGGGTTAGATACAGAGTAAAGCTCCCCCTACACTGTCCCCATTAAACACTCCCAGGACTGGTACAGCACGGGGTTAGATACAGAGTAAAGCTAACTCTGCACTGTCCCCATCAAACACTCCCAGGACAGGTACAGCACGGGGTTAGATACAGAGCAAAGCTCCCTCTACACTGTCCCCCATCAAACACTCGCAGGACAGGTACAGCACGGGGTTAGATACAGAGTAAAGCTCCCTCTACACTGTCCCCATCAAACACTCCCAGGACAGGTACAGCACGGGGTTAGATACAGAGTAAAGCTCCCTCTACACTGTCCCCATCAAACACTCCCAGGACAGGTACAGCACGGGGTTAGATACAGAGTAAAGCTCCCTCTACACTGTCCCCATCAAACACTCCCTCCACAGGTACAGCACGGGGTTAGATACAAAGTAATGTTCCATCTACACTGTCCCCATCAATCACTCCCAGGACAAGGACAGCATGGGCTAGGTACAGGGTAAAGTTCCCTCTACACTCTCCGCACCACACACTCCCAGGACAGGTACAGCACGGGGTTAGATGCAAAGTAAAGTTCTCTCTCCACTGTCCCCATCAAACACTCCCAGGACAGGTACAGCACAGGGTTAGATACAGAGTAAAGTTCCCTCTACACTGTCCCCATCAAACACTCTCAGGACAGGTACAGCACAGGGTGAGATACAGAGTAAAGTTCCCTCTACACTGTCCCCATCAAACACTCTCAGGACAGGTACAGCACAGGGTTAAATACAGAGTAAAGTTCCCTCTACACTGTCCCCATCAAACACTCCCAGGACAGGTACAGCACAGGGTTAGATACAGAGAAAAGTTCCCTCTACACTGTCCCCATCAAACACTCTCAGGACAGGTACAGCACAGGGTGAGATACAGAGTAATGCTCCCTCTGCACTGTCCGCATCACACACTCCCAGGACAGGTACAGCATGGGGTTAGATGCAAAGTAAAGTTCCCTCTCCACTGTCCCCATCAAACACTCCCAGGACAGGTACAGCACAGGGTTAAATACAGAGTAAAGTTCCCTCTACACTGTCCCCATCAAATACTCCCAGGACAGGTACAGCACATGGTTAGATACAGAGTAAAGCTCCCTCTGCACTGTCCCCATCAAACACTCTCAGGACAGGTACAGCACAGGGTGAGATACAGAGTAATGCTCCCTCTGCACTGTCCGCATCACACACTCCCAGGACAGGTACAGTACGGGGTTAGATACAGAGTAAAGTTCCCTCTACACTGTCCCCATCAAACAATCTCAGGACAGGTACAGCACAGGGTGAGATACAGAGTAAAGCTCCCTCTACACTGTCCCCATCAAACACTCCCAGGACAGGTACAGCACAGGGTTAGATACAGAGTAAAGCTCCCTCTGCACTGTCCCCATCAAACACTCCCAGGACAGGTGCAGCACGGGGTTAGATACAGAGTAAAGCTCCCTCTGCACTGTCCCCATCAAACACTCCCAGGACAGGTGCAGCACGGGGTTAGATACAGAGTAAAGCTCCCTCTGCACTGTCCCCATCAAACACTCCCTCCACAGGTACAGCACGGGGTTAGATACAAAGTAAAGTTCCATCTACACTGTCCCCATCAAACACTCCCAGGACACGGACAGCATGGGCGAGGTACAGGGTAAAGTTCCCTCTACACTCTCCGCATCACACACTCCCAGGACAGGTACAGCACGGGGTTAGATGCAAAGTAAAGTTCCCTCTCCACTGTCCCCATCAAACACTCCCAGGACAGGTACAGCACGGGGTTAGATACAGAGTAAAGCTCCCTCTACACTGTCCCCATCAAACACTCCCAGGACAGGTACAGCACGGGGTTAGATACAGAGTAAAGCTCCCTCTACACTGTCCACATCAAACACTCTCTGGACAGGTACAGCACAGGGTGAGATACAGAGTAATGCTCCCTCTGCACTGTCCGCATCAAACACTCCCAGGACAGGTACAGCACAGGGTGAGATACAGAATAAAGCTCCCTCTGCACTGTCCGCATCACACACTCCCAGGACAGGTACAGCACGGGGTTAGATGCAAAATAAAGTTCCCTCTACACTGTCCCCATCAAACACTCCCAGGACAGGTACAGCACAGGGTGAGATACAGAGTAAACCTCCCTCTGCACTGTCCCCATCAAATACTCCCAGTACAGGTACAGCACGCGGTTAGATACAGAGCAAAGCTCCCTCTACACTGTCCCCATCAAACACTCCCAGGACAGGTACAGCATGGGGTTAGATACAGAGCAAAGCTCCCTCTACACTGTCCCCATCAAACACTCGCAGGACAGGTACAGCACGGGGTTAGATACAGAGTAAAGCTCCCTCGACACTGTCCCCATCAAACACTCCCAGGACAGGTACAGCACGGGGTTAGATACAGAGTAAAGTTCCATCTACACTGTCCCCATCAAACACTCCCAGGACAAGGACAGCATGGGCTAGGTACAGGGTAAAGTTCCCTCTACACTGTCCGCATCACACACTCCCAGGACAGGTACAGCACGGGGTTAGATGCAAAGTAAAGTTCCCTCTACACTGTCCCCATCAAACACTCCCAGGACAGGTACAGCACAGGGTTCGATACAGAGAAAAGCTCCCTCTACACTGTCCCCATCAAACACTCCCAGGACAGGTACAGCACGGGGTTAGATACAGAGTAAAGTTCCCTCTGCACTGTCCCCTTCAAACACTCCCAGGACAGGTACAGCACAGGGTTAGATACAGAGTAAAGCTCCCTCTGCACTGTCCCCATCAAACACTCCCAAGACAGGTACAGCACGGGGTTAGACACAGAGTAAAGCTCCCTCTACACTGTCCCCATCAAACACTCCCAGGACAGGTACAGCACAGGGTTAGATACAGAGTAAAGCTCCCTCTGCACTGTCCCCATCAAACACTCCCAAGACAGGTACAGCACGGGGTTAGATACAGAGTAAAGCTCCCTCTACACTGTCCCCATCAAACACTCCCAGGACAGGTACAGCACGGGGTCAGATACAGAGTAAAGCTCCCTCTGCACTGTCCCCATCAAACACTCCCAAGACAGGTACAGCACGGGGTTAGATACAGAGTAAAGCTCCCTCTACACTGTCCCCATCAAACACTCCCAGGACAGGTACAGCACGGGGTTAGATACAGAGTAAAGTTCCATCTACACTGTCCCCATCAATCACTCCCAGGACACGGACAGCATGGGCGAGGTACAGGGTAAAGTTCCCTCTACACTGTCCGCATCACACACTCCCAGGACAGGTACTGCACGGGTTTAGATGCAAAGTAAAGTTCCCTCTACACTGTCCCCATCAAACACTCCCAGGACAGGTACAGCACAGGGTTCGATACAGAGTAAAGCTCCCTCTACACTGTCCCCATCAAACACTCCCAGGACAGGTACAGCACGGGGTTAGATACAGAGTAAAGCTCCCTCGACACTGTCCCCATCAAACACACACAGGACAGATAGAGCATGGGGTGAGATACAGAGTAAAGCTCCCTGTACACTGTCCCCATCAAACACTCCCTCCACAGGTACAGCACGGGGTTAGATACAAAGTAATGTTCCATCTACACTGTCCCCATCAATCACTCCCAGGACAAGGACAGCATGGGCTAGGTACAGGGTAAAGTTCCCTCTACACTGTCCGCATCACACACTCCCAGGACACGGACAGCATGGGCGAGGTACAGGGTAAAGTTCCCTCTACACTGTCCGCATCACACACTCCCAGGACAGGTACAGCACGGGGTTAGATGCAAAGTAAAGCTCCCTCTACACTGTCCCCATCAAACACTCTCAGGACAGGTACAGCACAGGGTGAGATACAGAGTAATGCTCCCTCTGCACTGTCCGCATCAAACACTCCCAGGACAGGTACAGTACGGGGTTCCTGCAAAGTAAAGTTCCCTCAACACTGTCCGCATCAAACACTCCCAGGACAGGTACAGCACGGGGCTAGATACAGAGTAAAGCTCCCTCGACACTGTCCCCCATCAAACACTCCCAGGACAGGTACATCACGGGGTTAGATACAGAGTAAAGCTCCCTCTACACTGTCCCCATCAAACACTCCCAGGACAGGTACAGCACGGGGTTAGATGCAAAGTAAAGCTCCCTCTACACTGTCCCCATCAAACACTCCCAGGACAGGTACATCACGGGGTTAGATACAGAGTAAAGCTCCCTCTACACTGTCCCCCATCAAACACTCCCAGGACAGGTACAGCACAGGGTGAGATACAGATTAAAGCTCCCTCTGCACTGTCCGCATCACACACTCCCTGGACAGGTACAGCACGGGGTTAGATGCAGAGTAAAGCTCCCTCTACACTGTTCCCATCAAACACTCCCAGGACAGGTACAGCACGGGGTTAGATACAGAGTAAAGCTCCCTCTACACTGTCCCCATCAAACACTCCCAGGACAGGTACAGCACGGGGTTAGATACAGAGTAAAGCTCCCTCTACACTGTCCCCATCAAACACTCCCAGGACAGGTACAGCACGGGGTTAGATACAGAGTAAAGCTCCCTCGACACTGTCCCCATCAAACACACACAGGACAGATAGAGCATGGGGTTAGATACAGCGTAAAGTTCCCTCTACACTGTCCCCATCAATCACTCCCAGGACAAGGACAGCATGGGCTAGGTACAGGGTAAAGCTCCCTCTAAACTGTCCGCATCACACACTCCCAGGACAGGTACAGCACGGGGTTAGATGCAAAGTAAAGTTCCCTCTACACTGTCCCCATCAAACACTCCCAGGACAGGTACAGCACGGGGTTAGATACAGAGTAAAGTTCCCTCTACACTGTCCCCATCAAACACTCTCAGGACAGGTACACCACAGGGTGAGATACAGAGTAAAGCTCCCTCTACACTGTCCCCCATCAAACACTCCCAGGACAGGTACAGCACGGGGTTAGATACAGAGTAAAGCTCCCTCTGCACTGTCCCCATCAAACACTCCCAGGACAGGTACAGCACAGGGTTAGATACAGAGTAAAGCTCCCTCTACACTGTCCCCCATCAAACACTCCCAGGACAGGTACAGCACGGGGTGAGATACAGAGTAAAGCTCCCTCTGCACTGTCCCCATCAAACACTCCCAGGACAGGTACAGCACGGGGTTAGATATAGAGTAAAGCTCCCTCTGCACTGTCCACATCAAACACTCCCAGGACAGGTGCAGCACGGGGTTAGATACAGATACAGCTCCCTCTATCCGGTCCCGAATCAAACAGTCCCAGGACAGGGACAGCACGGGGTTAGATACAGAGTAAAGCTCCCACTACACTGTCCCCCATCAAACACACCCAGGACAGGTACACCACAGGGTGAGATACAGAGTAAAGCTCCCTCTACACTGTCCCCCATCAAACACTCCCAGGACAGGTACAGCACGGGGTTAGATACAGAGTAAAGCTCCCTCTGCACTGTCCCCATCAAACACTCCCAGGACAGGTACAGCACAGGGTTAGATACAGAGTAAAGCTCCCTCTACACTGTCCCCCATCAAACACTCCCAGGACAGGTACAGCACGGGGTGAGATACAGAGTAAAGCTCCCTCTGCACTGTCCCCATCAAACACTCCCAGGACAGGTACAGCACGGGGTTAGATATAGAGTAAAGCTCCCTCTGCACTGTCCACATCAAACACTCCCAGGACAGGTGCAGCACGGGGTTAGATACAGATACAGCTCCCTCTATCCGGTCCCGAATCAAACAGTCCCAGGACAGGGACAGCACGGGGTTAGATACAGAGTAAAGCTCCCACTACACTGTCCCCCATCAAACACACCCAGGACAGATACACACAGGGTTAGATGCAGAGTAAAACTCCCTCTGCACCGACCCCATCAAACACTCCCAGGACAGGTACAGCACGGGGTTAGGTACAGAGTAAAGCTCCCTCGACACTGTCCCCATCAAACATACCCTGGACAGGTACAGCACGGGGTTAGATACAGAGTAAAGCTCCCTCTACACTGTCCCCATCAAACACTCCCAGGACAGGTACAGCACGGGATTAGATACAGAGTAAAGCTCCCTCTACACTGTCACTATCAAACACTCCCAGGACAGGTGCAGCACGGGGTTAGATACAGAGTAAAGCTCCCTCTACACTGTCCACATCAAACACTCCCAGGACAGATGCAGCACGGGGTTAGATATAAGGTAAAGCTCCCTCTACACTGTCCCCATCAAACACTCCCAGGACAGGTACAGCACGGGGTTAGATACAGAGTAAAGCTCCCTCTACACTGTCCCCATCAAACACTCTCAGGACAGGTACAGCACGGGGTTAGATACAGAGTAAAGCTCCCTCTGCACTGTCCCCATCAAACACTCCCAGGACAGGTACAGCACAGGGTTAGATGCAGAGTAAACCTCCCTCTGCACTGTCCCCATCAAACACTCCCAGGACAGGTACAGCACGGGGTTAGATACAGAGTAAAGCTCCCCCTACACTGTCCCCATCAAACACTCCCAGGACTGGTACAGCACGGGGTTAGATACAGAGTAAAGCTAACTCTGCACTGTCCCCATCAAACACTCCCAGGACAGGTACAGCACGGGGTTAGATACAGAGCAAAGCTCCCTCTACACTGTCCCCCATCAAACACTCCCAGGACAGGTACAGCACGGGGTTAGATACAGAGTAAAGCTCCCTCTACACTGTCCCCATCAAACACTCCCAGGACAGGTACAGCACGGGGTTAGATACAGAGTAAAGCTCCCTCTACACTGTCCCCATCAATCACTCCCAGGACAAGGACAGCATGGGCTAGGTACAGGGTAAAGTTCCCTCTCCACTGTCCCCATCAAACACTCCCAGGACAGGTACAGCACAGGGTGAGATACAGAGTAAAGTTCCCTCTACACTGTCCCCATCAAACACTCTCAGGACAGGTACAGCACAGGGTGAGATACAGAGTAAAGCTCCCTCTGCACTGTCCGCATCACACACTCCCAGGACAGGTACAGCATGGGGTTAGATGCAAAGTAAAGTTCCCTCTCCACTGTCCCCATCAAACACTCCCAGGACAGGTACAGCACAGGGTTAAATACAGAGTAAAGTTCCCTCTACACTGTCCCCATCAAATACTCTCAGGACAGGTACAGCACAGGGTTAGATACAGAGTAAAGTTCCCTCTACACTGTCCCCATCAAACACTCTCAGGACAGGTACAGCACAGGGTGAGATACAGAGTAATGCTCCCTCTGCACTGTCCGCATCACACACTCCCAGGACAGGTACAGTACGGGGTTAGATACAGAGTAAAGTTCCCTCTACACTGTCCCCATCAAACAATCTCAGGACAGGTACAGCACAGGGTTAGATACAGAGTAAAGCTCCCTCTACACTGTCCCCATCAAACACTCCCAGGACAGGTACAGCACAGGGTTAGATACAGAGTAAAGCTCCCTCTGCACTGTCCCCATCAAACACTCCCAGGACAGGTGCAGCACGGGGTTAGATACAGAGTAAAGCTCCCTCTGCACTGTCCCCATCAAACACTCCCAGGACAGGTGCAGCACGGGGTTAGATACAGAGTAAAGCTCCCTCTGCACTGTCCCCATCAAACACTCCCTCCACAGGTACAGCACGGGGTTAGATACAGAGTAAAGCTCCCTCTACACTGTCCACATCAAACACTCCCTGGACAGGTACAGCACAGGGTGAGATACAGAGTAATGCTCCCTCTGCACTGTCCGCATCAAACACTCCCAGGACAGGTACAGCACAGGGTGAGATACAGAATAAAGCTCCCTCTGCACTGTCCGCATCACACACTCCCTGGACAGGTACAGTACGGGGTTAGATGCAAAATAACGTTCCCTCTACACTGTCCCCATCAAACACTCCCAGGACAGGTACAGCACAGGGTGAGATACAGAGTAAACCTCCCTCTGCACTGTCCCCATCAAATACTCCCAGTACAGGTACAGCACGCGGTTAGATACAGAGCAAAGCTCCCTCTACACTGTCCCCATCAAACACTCCCAGGACAGGTACAGCATGGGGTTAGATACAGAGCAAAGCTCCCTCTACACTGTCCCCATCAAACACTCCCAGGACAGGTACAGCACGGGGTTAGATACAGAGTAAAGTTCCATCTACACTGTCCCCATCAAACACTCCCAGGACAAGGACAGCATGGGCTAGGTACAGGGTAAAGTTCCCTCTACACTGTCCGCATCACACACTCCCAGGACAGGTACAGCACGGGGTTAGATGCAAAGTAAAGTTCCCTCTACACTGTCCCCATCAAACACTCCCAGGACAGGTACAGCACAGGGTTCGATACAGAGTAAAGCTCCCTCTACACTGTCCCCATCAAACACTCCCAGGACAGGTACAGCACGGGGTTAGATACAGAGTAAAGTTCCCTCTGCACTGTCCCCTTCAAACACTCCCAGGACAGGTACAGCACAGGGTTAGATACAGAGTAAAGCTCCCTCTGCACTGTCCCCATCAAACACTCCCAAGACAGGTACAGCACGGGGTTAGATACAGAGTAAAGCTCCCTCTACACTGTCCCCATCAAACACTCCCAGGACAGGTACAGCACAGGGTTAGATACAGAGTAAAGCTCCCTCTGCACTGTCCCCATCAAACACTCCCAAGACAGGTACAGCACGGGGTGAGATACAGAGTGAAGCTCCCTCTACACTGTCCCCATCAAACACTCCCAGGACAGGTACAGCACGGGGTCAGATACAGAGTAAAGCTCCCGCTACACTGTCCCCATCAAACACTCCCTCCACAGGTACAGCACGGGGTTAGATACAGAGTAAAGTTCCATCTACACTGTCCCCATCAATCACTCCCAGGACACGGACAGCATGGGCGAGGTACAGGGTAAAGTTCCCTCTACACTGTCCGCATCACACACTCCCAGGACAGGTACTGCACGGGTTTAGATGCAAAGTAAAGTTCCCTCTACACTGTCCCAATCAAACACTCCCAGGACAGGTACAGCACAGGGTTCGATACAGAGTAAAGCTCCCTCTACACTGTCCCCATCAAACACTCCCAGGACAGGTACAGCACGGGGTTAGATACAGAGTAAAGCTCCCTCGACACTGTCCCCATCAAACACTCTCAGGACAGGTACAGCACAGGGTGAGATACAGAGTAATGCTCCCTCTGCACTGTCCGCATCAAACACTCCCAGGACAGGTACAGTACGGGGTTCCTGCAAAGTAAAGTTCCCTCAACACTGTCCGCATCAAACACTCCCAGGACAGGTACAGCACGGGGCTAGATACAGAGTAAAGCTCCCTCGACACTGTCCCCCATCAAACACTCCCAGGACAGGTACATCACGGGGTTAGATACAGAGTAAAGCTCCCTCTACACTGTCCCCATCAAACACTCCCAGGACAGGTACAGCACGGGGTTAGATGCAAAGTAAAGCTCCCTCTACACTGTCCCCATAAAACACTCCCAGGACAGGTACATCACGGGGTTAGATACAGAGTAAAGCTCCCTCTACACTGTCCCCCATCAAACACTCCCAGGACAGGTACAGCACAGGGTGAGATACAGATTAAAGCTCCCTCTGCACTGTCCGCATCACACACTCCCTGGACAGGTACAGTACGGGGTTAGATGCAGAGTAAAGCTCCCTCTACACTGTTCCCATCAAACACTCCCAGGACAGGTACCGCACACGGTTAGATACAGAGTAAAGCTCCCTCTACACTGCCCCCATCAAACACTCCCAGGACAGGTACAGCACGCGGTTAGATACAGAGTAAAGCTCCCTCGACACTGTCCCCATCAAACACACACAGGACAGATAGAGCATGGGGTTAGATACAGAGTAAAGTTCCCTCTACACTGTCCCCATCAATCACTCCCAGGACAAGGACAGCATGGGCGTTGGGAGCGGGCAGCGGAGTGAGACGGAGCTGAGTGAGAACTGAGGGGCTTTGGCTCATCGGGCTTAGGCAGAAAGGGCGAGCAGGGGAGGAGTTTCCTATTTTTAAAAAATTTTATTTATAAGTTACTTTTCTCCGGGTACCTTGGTAGAAATAATTTGGAACAGAGAGGAATATTCTTCATTCACTTTTTTCCCTGTGTTTAAAAGGGCAATTATGACTGTCAGGCCAGTATGTTGTTCCCAATGTAGGATGTGGGAGGTCCTGGAGGCTCCTAGCCTCCCGGACGACCATATCTGTGCTGGGTGTGTTGAGCTGCGGTTCCTAAGGGACCATGTTAGGGAACTGGAATTGCAGCTCGAGGACCTTCGCCGGGTTAGGGATAGTGAGGAGGTCATTGACAGGAGCTATCGGCAGGTGGTCACACCGGGACCACGGGAGGAGGGTAACTGGGTAACAGTGAGGAAGGAGAAAGCTCGGTTGATGGTGAGCACCCCGGTGGATGTGCCCCTTAATAATAAGTACTCCTGTCTGAGTACTACTGGGGTGGACAGCCCACCTGGGGGAAGCAGCGGTGGCAGTGTCTCTGGAGCTGAGCCTGGCCCAGTAGTGCAAAAGGGAAAGGAAAGGAGGGTAGTGCTAATTGGGGACTCTACGGTGAGGGGGTCAGATAGGCGTTTTTGCGGACACAGACGGGACTCTCGGATGGTGGTTTGCCTCCCTGGTGCAGGGGTCCGGGATGTCTCTGGTCGAGTCCCAGAAATCCTGAAGGGGGAGGGAGAGGAGCCCAAGGTCGTGATGCATATAGGTACTGCTGACATAGGTAGGAAGAGGGAAGGGGTCATGAAAAGAGAATATAGGGAGTTGGGTAGACAGCTGAGAAAGAGGAATGCAAAGGTAGTAATCTCGGGATTGCTGCCTGTGCCGCGGGAGAGTGAGAACAGGAATCGGTGGAGAATGAATGCGTGGCTGAGGGACTGGAGCAAGGGACAAGGATTTGGGTACTTGGATCATTGGGACCTCTTTAGGGGCAGGTGTGACCTGTTTAAAAAAGACGGGTGGCACTTGAATCCCAGGGGGACCAATATCCTGGCGGGAAGGTTGGCTAAGGCTACTGGAGAGACTTTAAACTAGAAAGGTTGGGGGGAGGGAATCGAAATGAGGGGACTGAGAGCGAGGAGGTTAGCTCGCAAATAGATAAGGAATGTAGACAGGGTAAGAGGGAGGTTAGACGAGTGAGGGAGAAGGGAAGTGCTCAGGCTGAAGGTCTGAGATGTGTCTATTTTAATGCCAGGAGTGTAGTGAATAAAGTGGATGAGCTTGGAGCATGGATTGCTGCTTCGAATTGTGATGTGGTGGCCATTACGGAGACTTGGATGTCTCAGGGACAGGACTGGGTGCTTCAGGTGCCGGGTTTTAGATGTTTCAGGAAGGACAGGGAGGGAGGCAAGAGAGGGGGGGGAGTGGCACTGTTGATCAGGGATAGTGTCACGGCTGTAGAGAAGGTGGACGCCGTGGAGGGACTGACTACGGAATCTCTGTGGGTGGAGGTTAGGAACAGGAAGGGGTCGGTAACTTTGCTGGGTGTTTTCTATAGGCCGCCCAATAGTAACAGAGATGTTGAGGAGCAGATGGGGAAACAGATCCTGGAGAGATGTAGGAATAACAGAGTTGTCGTGATGGGAGATTTTAATTTCCCAAACATAGATTGGAATATCCCTAGGGCTAGGGGTTTGGATGGAGAGGAGTTTGTTAGGTGTGTCCAGGAGAGTTTCCTGACACAGTATGTGGATAAGCCTACTAGAGGAGAGGCTGTTCTTGATCTGGTGCTGGCTAATGAACCTGGACAGGTGGAGGATCTCTCGGTGGGTGAGCATCTTGGGGATAGCGATCATAATTCTATCTCCTTCACGATAGCATTGGAAAGAGATAGGGTCAGGCAGGCTAGGAAAGTGTTTCTCTGGAGTAAAGGGAAATACAGTGTCATCAGGGAGGAAATTAGACGGGTAAATTGGAAGGAGGCATTCTTGGGGAAAAGTGCCGAAGGAAAGTGGAGGATTTTCAAGGAATGTTTGTCTGGAGCTCTGCATGACAACGTTCCGATGAGACAGGGGGGTGTTGGTAGGGTACGGGAACCGTGGTGCACGAAGGTTGTGATGAACCTGGTAAATAAGAAAAGAGAGGCGTACAGAAGGTTCAGAGAGCTAGGAGGTGTTAAGGATTTAGAGGAGTATACGCGATGTAGGAAGGAGCTTAAGAAGGAAATTAGGAGAGCGAGAAGGGGTCATGAGAAGACCTTGGCGGGTAAGATTAAGGAGAATCCCAAGGCTTTCTACAAATATGTCAAGAGTAAAAGGATGAGATGTGAAGGCATAGGACCCTTAAAAGGTGAAGGGGGAAAAGTTTGTGCGGAACCGTTAGAAATGGCGGAGGTGCTTAATGAATACTTTACCTCGGTATTCACGGTGGAAAGGGACCTGGGTGGTTGTACTGCTGGATTGCGGAGGACAGAAAGGATCGAGCATGTGGACATAAAGAAAGAGGATGTGTTGGAACTATTGAATGGCATCAAGGTTGGTAAGTCGCCGGGACCGGATGGGATGTACCCCAGGTTACTGTGGGAGGCGAGGGAGGAGATTGCGGAGCCTTTGGCGATGATCTTTGCATCGTCGATGGAGACGGGAGAGGTTCCGGAGGATTGGAGGATTGCGGATGTGGTCCCTATATTCAAGAAAGGGAACAGGGACAGCCCGGGAAATTACCGACCGGTGAGTCTAACCTCAGTGGTTGGTAAGTTGATGGAGAGGATCCTGAGAGACAGGATTTATGATCATCTAGAGAAGTTTAGTATGATCAAAAGTAGTCAGCACGGCTTTGTCAGGGGCAGGTCGTGCCTTACGAGCCTGGTTGAGTTCTTTGAAAATGTGACCAAGCACATTGACGAAGGAAGAGCGGTGGATGTGGTCTATATGGACTTCAGCAAAGCGTTCGATAAGGTCCCCCATGCAAGACTTCTTGAGAAAGTGAGAGGGCATGGGATCCAAGGGGCTGTTGCCTTGTGGATCCAGAACTGGCTTGCCTGCAGAAGGCAGAGAGTGGCTGTGGAGGGGTCTTTCTCTGCATGGAGGTCAGTGACCAGTGGAGTGCCCCAGGGATCTGTTCTGGGACCCTTGCTGTTTGTCATTTTCATAAATGACCTGGATGAGGAAGTGGAGGGATGGGTTGGTAAGTTTGCTGACGACACCAAGGTAGGTGGTGTTGTGGATAGTTTGGAGGGATGTCAGAAGTTGCAGCGAGACATAGATAGAATGCAGGACTGGGCGGAGAAGTGGCAGATGGACTTCAACCCGGATAAGTGTGTGGTGATCCATTTTGGCAGATCCAATGGGATGGAGCAGCAGTATAAAATGAAGGGTACCATTCTTAGCAGTGTAGAGGATCAGAGGGACCTTGGGGTCCGGGTCCATAGGATTCTTAAATCGGCCTCGCAGGTGGAGGATGCGGTCAAGAAGGCGTATGGCGTACTAGCCTTCATTAATGGAGGGATTGAGTTTAGGAGTCGGGAGATAATGCTGCAGCTTTATAGGACCCTGGTTAGACCCCACTTGGAGTACTGCGCGCAGTTCTGGTCACCTCATTACAGGAAAGATGTTGAAGCCATTGAAAGGGTGCAGAGGAGATTTACAAGGATGTTGCCTGGATTGGGGGGCATGCCTTATCAGGATAGGTTGAGGGAGCTTGGTCTCTTCTCCCTGGAGAGACGAAGGATGAGAGGTGACCTGATAGAGGTTTACAAGATGTTGAGGGGTCTGGATAGGGTGGACTCTCAGAGGCTATTTCCAAGGGCTGAAATGGTTGCTACGAGAGGACACAGGTTTAAGGTGCTGGGGGGTAGGTACAGGGGGGATGTCAGGGGTAAGTTTTTCACTCAGAGGGTGGTGGGTGAGTGGAATCGGCTGACGTCGGTGGTGGTGGAGGCAAACTCGTTGGGGTCTTTTAAGAGACTTCTGGATGAGTACATGGGATTTAATGGGATTGAGGGCTATAGATAGGCCTAGAGGTGGGGATGTGATCGGCGCAACTTGTGGGCCGAAGGGCCTGTTTGTGCTGTGGCTTTCTATGTTCTATGTACAGGGTAAAGCTCCCTCTACACTGTCCGCATCACACACTCCCAGGACAGGTACAGCACGGGGTTAGATGCAAAGTAAAGTTCCCTCTACACTGTCCCCATCAAACACTCCCAGGACAGGTACAGCACGGGGTTAGATACAGAGTAAAGTTCCCTCTACACTGTCCCCATCAAACACTCTCAGAACAGGTACACCACAGGGTGAGATACAGAGTAAAGCTCCCTCTACACTGTCCCCCATCAAACACTCCCAGGACAGGTACAGCACGGGGTTAGATACAGAGTAAAGCTCCCTCTGCACTGTCCCCATCAAACACTCCCAGGACAGGTACAGCACAGGGTTAGATACAGAGTAAAGCTCCCTCTCCACTGTCCCCCATCAAACACTCCCAGGACAGGAACAGCACGGGGTTAGATACAGAGTAAAGCTCCCTCTGCACTGTCCCCATCAAACACTCCCAGGACAGGTACAGCACGGGGTTAGATATAGAGTAAAGCTCCCTCTGCACTGTCCACATCAAACACTCCCAGGACAGGTGCAGCACGGGGTTAGATACAGATACAGCTCCCTCTATCCGGTCCCGAATCAAACAGTCCCAGGACAGGGACAGCACGGGGTTAGATACAGAGTAAAGCTCCCACTACACTGTCCCCCATCAAACACACCCAGGACAGATACACACAGGGTTAGATGCAGAGTAAAACTCCCTCTGCACCGACCCCATCAAACACTCCCAGGACAGGTACAGCACGGGGTTAGGTACAGAGTAAAGCTCCCTCGACACTGTCCCCATCAAACATACCCTGGACAGGTACAGCACGGGGTTAGATACAGAATAAAGCTCCCTCTACACTGTCCACATCAAACACTCCCAGGACAGATGCAGCACGGGGTTAGATATAGGGTAAAGCTCCCTCTACACTGTCCCCATCAAACACTCCCAGGACAGGTACAGCACGGGGTTAGATACAGAGTAAAGCTCCCTCTGCACTGTCCCCATCAAACACTCTCAGGACAGGTACAGCACGGGGTTAGATACAGAGTAAAGCTCCCTCTGCACTGTCCCCATCAAACACTCCCAGGACAGGTACAGCACAGGGTTAGATGCAGAGTAAACCTCCCTCTGCACTGTCCCCATCAAACACTCCCAGGACAGGTACAGCACGGGGTTAGATACAGAGTAAAGCTCCCCCTACACTGTCCCCATCAAACACTCCCAGGACTGGTACAGCACGGGGTTAGATACAGAGTAAAGCTAACTCTGCACTGTCCCCATCAAACACTCCCAGGACAGGTACAGCACGGGGTTAGATACAGAGCAAAGCTCCCTCTACACTGTCCCCCATCAAACACTCCCAGGACAGGTACAGCACGGGGTTAGATACAGAGTAAAGCTCCCTCTACACTGTCCCCATCAAACACTCCCAGGACAGGTACAGCACGGGGTTAGATACAGAGTAAAGCTCCCTCTACACTGTCCCCATCAAACACTCCCAGGACAGGTACAGCACGGGGTTAGATACAGAGTAAAGCTCCCTCTACACTGTCCCCATCAAACACTCCCTCCACAGGTACAGCACGGGGTTAGATACAAAGTAATGTTCCATCTACACTGTCCCCATCAATCACTCCCAGGACAAGGACAGCATGGGCTAGGTAGAGGGTAAAGTTCCCTCTACACTGTCCGCACCACACACTCCCAGGACAGGTACAGCACGGGGTTAGATGCAAAGTAAAGTTCCCTCTCCACTGTCCCCATCAAACACTCCCAGGACAGGTACAGCACAGGGTTAAATACAGAGTAAAGTTCCCTCTACACTGTCCCCATCAAACACTCTCAGGACAGGTACAGCACAGGGTGAGATACAGAGTAATGCTCCCTCTGCACTGTCCGCATCACACACTCCCAGGACAGGTACAGCATGGGGTTAGATGCAAAGTAAAGTTCCCTCTCCACTGTCCCCATCAAACACTCCCAGGACAGGTACAGCACAGGGTTAAATACAGAGTAAAGTTCCCTCTACACTGTCCCCATCAAATACTCTCAGGACAGGTACAGCAGAGGGTGAGATACAGAGTAATGCTCCCTCTGCACTGTCCGCATCACACACTCCCAGGACAGGTACAGCACGGGGTTAGATACAGAGTAATGTTCCCTCTACACTGTCCTCATCAAACAATCTCAGGACAGGTACAGCACAGGGTGAGATACAGATTAAAGCTCCCTCTACACTGTCCCAATCAAACACTCCCAGGACAGGTACAGCACAGGGTTCTCCACTCTCCCCATCAAACACTCCCAGGACAGGTACAGCACAGGGTTAAATACAGAGTAAAGTTCCCTCTACACTGTCCCCATCAAACACTCTCAGGACAGGTACAGCACAGGGTGAGATACAGAGTAAAGCTCCCTCTGCACTGTCCCCATCAAACACTCCCAGGACAGGTACAGCACAGGGTTAGATACAGAGTAAAGCTCCCTCTACACTGTCCCCCATCAAACACTCCCAGGACAGGTACAGCACGGGGTTAGATACAGAGTAAAGCTCCCTCTGCACTGTCCCCATCAAACACTCCCAGGACAGGTACAGCACGGGGTTAGATATAGAGTAAAGCTCCCTCTGCACTGTCCACATCAAACACTCCCAGGACAGGTGCAGCACGGGGTTAGATACAGATACAGCTCCCTCTATCCGGTCCCGAATCAAACAGTCCCAGGACAGGGACAGCACGGGGTTAGATACAGAGTAAAGCTCCCACTACACTGTCCCCCATCAAACACACCCAGGACAGATACACACAGGGTTAGATGCAGAGTAAAACTCCCTCTGCACCGACCCCATCAAACACTCCCAGGACAGGTACAGCACGGGGTTAGATACAGAGTAAAGCTCCCTCTACACTGTCCCCATCAAACACTCCCAGGACAGATGCAGCACGGGGTTAGATACAGAGTAAAGCTCCCTCTACACTGTCCACATCAAACACTCCCAGGACAGATGCAGCACGGGGTTAGATATAGGGTAAAGCTCCCTCTACACTGTCCCCATCAAACACTCCCAGGACAGGTACAGCACGGGGTTAGATACAGAGTAAAGCTCCCTCTACACTGTCCCCATCAAACACTCTCAGGACAGGTACAGCACGGGGTTAGATACAGAGTAAAGCTCCCTCTGCACTGTCCCCATCAAACACTCCCAGGACAGGTACAGCACAGGGTTAGATGCAGAGTAAACCTCCCTCTGCACTGTCCCCATCAAACACTCCCAGGACAGGTACAGCACAGGGTTAGATGCAGAGTAAACCTCCCCCTACACTGTCCCCATCAAACACTCCCAGGACTGGTACAGCACGGGGTTAGATACAGAGTAAAGCTAACTCTGCACTGTCCCCATCAAACACTCCCAGGACAGGTACAGCACGGGGTTAGATACAGAGCAAAGCTCCCTCTACACTGTCCCCCATCAAACACTCCCAGGACAGGTACAGCACGGGGTTAGATACAGAGTAAAGCTCCCTCTACACTGTCCCCATCAAACACTCCCAGGACAGGTACAGCACGGGGTTAGATACAAAGTAATGTTCCATCTACACTGTCCCCATCAATCACTCCCAGGACAAGGACAGCATGGGCTAGGTACAGGGTAAAGTTCCCTCTACACTGTCCGCACCACACACTCCCAGGACAGGTACAGCACGGGGTTAGATGCAAAGTAAAGTTCCCTCTCCACTGTCCCCATCAAACACTCCCAGGACAGGTACAGCACAGGGTTAAATACAGAGTAAAGTTCCCTCTACACTGTCCCCATCAAATACTCTCAGGACAGGTACAGCACAGGGTGAGATACAGAGTAATGCTCCCTCTGCACTGTCCGCATCACACACTCCCAGGACAGGTACAGTACGGGGTTAGATCCAGAGTAAAGTTCCCTCTACACTGTCCCCATCAAACAATCTCAGGACAGGTACAGCACAGGGTGAGATACAGAGTAAAGCTCCCTCTACACTGTCCCCATCAAACACTCCCAGGACAGGTACAGCACAGGGTTAGATACAGAGTAAAGCTCCCTCTGCACTGTCCCCATCAAACACTCCCAGGACAGGTGCAGCACGGGGTTAGATACAGAGTAAAGCTCCCTCTGCACTGTCCCCATCAAACACTCCCAGGACAGGTGCAGCACGGGGTTAGATACAGAGTAAAGCTCCCTCTGCACTGTCCCCATCAAACACTCCCTCCACAGGTACAGCACGGGGTTAGATACAAAGTAAAGTTCCATCTACACTGTCCCCATCAAACACTCCCAGGACACGGACAGCATGGGCGAGGTACAGGGTAAAGTTCCCTCTACACTCTCCGCATCACACACTCCCAGGACAGGTACAGCACGGGGTTAGATGCAAAGTAAAGTTCCCTCTCCACTGTCCCCATCAAACACTCCCAGGACAGGTACAGCACGGGGTTAGATACAGAGTAAAGCTCCCTCTACACTGTCCCCATCAAACACTCCCAGGACAGGTACAGCACGGGGTTAGATACAGAGTAAAGCTCCCTCTACACTGTCCACATCAAACACTCCCTGGACAGGTACAGCACAGGGTGAGATACAGAGTAATGCTCCCTCTGCACTGTCCGCATCAAACACTCCCAGGACAGGTACAGCACAGGGTGAGATACAGAATAAAGCTCCCTCTGCACTGTCCGCATCACACACTCCCTGGACAGGTACAGTACGGGGTTAGATGCAAAATAAAGTTCCCTCTACACTGTCCCCATCAAACACTCCCAGGACAGGTACAGCACAGGGTGAGATACAGAGTAAACCTCCCTCTGCACTGTCCCCATCAAATACTCCCAGTACAGGTACAGCACGCGGTTAGATACAGAGCAAAGCTCCCTCTACACTGTCCCCATCAAACACTCCCAGGACAGGTACAGCATGGGGTTAGATACAGAGCAAAGCTCCCTCTACACTGTCCCCATCAAACACTCGCAGGACAGGTACAGCACGGGGTTAGATACAGAGTAAAGCTCCCTCGACACTGTCCCCATCAAACACTCCCAGGACAGGTACAGCACGGGGTTAGATACAGAGTAAAGTTCCATCTACACTGTCCCCATCAAACACTCCCAGGACAAGGACAGCATGGGCTAGGTACAGGGTAAAGTTCCCTCTACACTGTCCGCATCACACACTCCCAGGACAGGTACAGCACGGTGTTAGATACAGAGTAAAGTTCCCTCTACACTGTCCCCATCAAACACTCCCAGGACAGGTACAGCACGGTGTTAGATACAGAGTAAAGTTCCCTCTACACTGTCCCCATCAAACACTCCCAGGACAGGTACAGCACGGTGTTAGATACAGAGTAAAGTTCCCTCTGCACTGTCCCCTTCAAACACTCCCAGGACAGGTACAGCACAGGGTTAGATACAGAGTAAAGCTCCCTCTGCACTGTCCCCATCAAACACTCCCAAGACAGGTACAGCACGGGGTTAGATACAGAGTAAAGCTCCCTCTACACTGTCCCCATCAAACACTCCCAGGACAGGTACAGCACAGGGTTAGATACAGAGTAAAGCTCCCTCTGCACTGTCCCCATCAAACACTCCCAAGACAGGTACAGCACGGGGTTAGATACAGAGTAAAGCTCCCTCTCCACTGTCCCCATCAAACACTCCCAGGACAGGTACAGCACGGGGTCAGATACAGAGTAAAGCTCCCGCTACACTGTCCCCATCAAACACTCCCTCCACAGGTACAGCACGGGGTTAGATACAGAGTAAAGTTCCATCTACACTGTCCCCATCAATCACTCCCAGGACACGGACAGCATGGGCGAGGTACAGGGTAAAGTTCCCTCTACACTGTCCGCATCATACACTCCCAGGACAGGTACTGCACGGGTTTAGATGCAAAGTAAAGTTCCCTCTACACTGTCCCCATCAAACACTCCCAGGACAGGTACAGCACAGGGTTCGATACAGAGTAAAGCTCCCTCTACACTGTCCCCATCAAACACTCTCAGGACAGGTACAGCACAGGGTGAGATACAGAGTAATGCTCCCTCTGCACTGTCCGCATCAAACACTCCCAGGACAGGTACAGTACGGGGTTCCTGCAAAGTAAAGTTCCCTCAACACTGTCCGCATCAAACACTCCCAGGACAGGTACAGCACGGGGCTAGATACAGAGTAAAGCTCCCTCGACACTGTCCCCCATCAAACACTCCCAGGACAGGTACATCACGGGGTTAGATACAGAGTAAAGCTCCCTCTACACTGTCCCCATCAAACACTCCCAGGACAGGTACAGCACGGGGTTAGATGCAAAGTAAAGCTCCCTCTACACTGTCCCCATCAAACACTCCCAGGACAGGTACATCACGGGGTTAGATACAGAGTAAAGCTCCCTCTACACTGTCCCCCATCAAACACTCCCAGGACAGGTACAGCACAGGGTGAGATACAGATTAAAGCTCCCTCTGCACTGTCCGCATCACACACTCCCTGGACAGGTACAGTACGGGGTTAGATGCAGAGTAAAGCTCCCTCTACACTGTTCCCATCAAACACTCCCAGGACAGGTACCGCACACGGTTAGATACAGAGTAAAGCTCCCTCTACACTGCCCCCATCAAACACTCCCAGGACAGGTACAGCACGGGGTTAGATACAGAGTAAAGCTCCCTCGACACTGTCCCCATCAAACACACACAGGACAGATAGAGCATGGGGTTAGATACAGAGTAAAGTTCCCTCTACACTGTCCCCATCAATCACTCCCAGGACAAGGACAGCATGGGCTAGGTACAGGGTAAAGCTCCCTCTACACTGTCCGCATCACACACTCCCAGGACAGGTACAGCACGGGGTTAGATGCAAAGTAAAGTTCCCTCTACACTGTCCCCATCAAACACTCCCAGGACAGGTACAGCACGGGGTTAGATACAGAGTAAAGTTCCCTCTACACTGTCCCCATCAAACACTCTCAGGACAGGTACACCACAGGGTGAGATACAGAGTAAAGCTCCCTCTACACTGTCCCCCATCAAACACTCCCAGGACAGGTACAGCACGGGGTTAGATACAGAGTAAAGCTCCCTCTGCACTGTCCCCATCAAACACTCCCAGGACAGGTACAGCACAGGGTTAGATACAGAGTAAAGCTCCCTCTACACTGTCCCTTTTCAAACACTCCCAGGACAGGTACAGCACGGGGTTAGATACAGAGTAAAGCTCCCTCTGCACTGTCCCCATCAAACACTCCCAGGACAGGTACAGCACGGGGTTAGATATAGAGTAAAGCTCCCTCTGCACTGTCCACATCAAACACTCCCAGGACAGGTACAGCACGGGGATAGATACAGAGTAAAGCTCCCTCTACACTGTCCCCCATCAAACACTCCCAGGACAGGTACAGCACGGGGTTAGATACAGAGTAAAGCTCCCTCTACACTCTCCCCATCAAACACTCCCAGGACAGGTGCAGCACAGGGTTAGATACAGAGTAAAGCTCCCTCTGCACTGTCCCCATCAAACACTCCCAGGACAGGTACAGCACGGGGTTAGATACAGAGTAAAGCTCCCTCTGCACTGTCCCCATCAAACACTCCCAGGACAGGTACAGCACGGGGTTAGATACAGAGTAAAGCTCCCTCTACACTGTCCCCATCCAACACACCCAGGACAGATACAGCACGGGGTTAGATACAGAGTAAAGCTCCCTCGACACTGTCCGCATCACACACTCCCAGGACAGGTACAGCACGGGGTTAGATCCAGAGTAAAGCTCCCTCTGCACTGTCCCCCATCAAACACTCGCAGGACAGGTACAGCACGGGGTTAGATACAGAGTAAAGCTCCCTCTTCACTGTCCCCTTCAAACACTCCCAGGACAGGTACAGCACAGGGTGCGATACAGAGTAATGCTCCCTCGACACTGTCCCCATCAAACACTCCCAGGACAGGTACAGGACGGGGTTACATGCAAAGTAAAGTTCCCTCTCCACTGTCCGCATCAAACACTCCCAGGACAGGTACAGGACGGGGTTACATGCAAAGTAAAGTTCCCTCTCCACTGTCCGCATCAAACACTCCCAGGACAGGTACAGCACGGGGTTAGATACAGATTAAAGCTCCCTCTACACTGTCCCCCATCAAACACTCCCAGGACAGGTACATCACGGGGTTAGATACAGAGTAAAGCTCCCTCTACACTGTCCCCCATCAAACACTCCCAGGACAGGTACAGCACAGGGTGAGATACAGAGTAAAGCTCCCTCTGCACTGTCCGCATCACACACTCCCTGGACAGGTACAGTACGGGGTTAGATGCAAAGTAAAGTTCCCTCTATACTGTCCCCATCAAACACTCCCAGGACAAGTACAGCACACGGTTAGATACAGAGTAATTTTCCCTCTACACTGTCCGCATCAAACACTCCCAGGACAGGTACAGCACGGGGTTAGATACAGAGTAAAGCTCCCTCTGCACTGTCCCCATCAAACACTCCCAGGACAGGTGGAGCACGGGGTTAGATACAGAGAAAAGCTCCCTCTACACTGTCCCCATCAAAAACCCCAAGGACATGTTCAGCATGGGGTTACAGAATAAAGCTCCCTGCACACTGTCCCCATCAAACACACACAGGACATGTTCAGCATGGGGTTACAGAATAAAGCTCCCTCTACACTGTCCCCATCAAAAACCCCCAGGACATGTTCAGCATGGGGTTCCAGAATAAAGCTCCCTGCACACTGTCCCCATCAAACACACACAGGACAGATAGAGCATGGGATTAGATACAGAGTAAAGCTCCCTCTACACTGTCCCCATCAAACACTCCCAGGACAGGTACAGCACGGGGTTAGATACAGAGTGAAGCTCCCTCTACACTGTCCCCATCAAACACTCCCAGGACAGGTACAGCACGGGGTTAGATACAGAGTAAAGCTCCCTCTACACTGTCCCCATCAAACTCCCAGGACAGGTACAGCACGGGGTTAGATACAGAGTCAAGCTCCCTCCACCCTGTCACTATCAAACGATCCAATGATAGATACAGCATAGGGATGGATACAGGGAAAAGCTGCTTCCCCACTGTCCACACCAAATCACCCAGGACAGGGACAGGACGGGTCTCGATAGAGAGTAAAGCTCCCTCTACATCGTCCCCCATCAAACACTCCCTGGACAGGTACAGCACGGGGTTAGATACAGAGTAAAGCTCCCTGTGCACTGTCCACATGAAATACTCCCAGGAAAGATAGAGCACGGGGTTAGAAACAAAGTAAAGCTCCCTCTCTACTGTCCCCATCAATCACTCCCAGGACAACCACAGCATGGGCTAGGTACAGGGTAAAGTTCCCTCTACACTGTCCCCATCAAACACATCCAGGACAGGAACAGCACGTCGTTAGATACCCAGTAAAGCCCCCTCGAGACTGTCCCCATCAAATAGTCCCAGGACGGATAGAGCACGCGGTTTGATGCAGGGTAAAGCTCCCTCGACACTGTCCCCATCAAACACTCCCAGGACGGGTACAGCACGCGTTTAGATACAGAATAAAGCTCCCTCTGCATTGCCCCCCATCCAACACTCCCAGGACAGGTACAGCATGGGGTTAGATACAGAGTAAAGCTCCCTCTACACTGTCCCCATCAAACACTCCCAGGACAGGTACAGCATGGGGTTAGATACAGAGTAAAGCTCCCTCTATACTGTCCCCATCAAACACTCCCAGGACAGGTGGAGCACGGGGTTAGATACAGAGTAAAACTCCCGCTACACTGTCCCCATCAAACACTCACAGGAATGTTCAGCATGGGGTTACAGAATAAAGCTCCCTTCACACTGTCCTCATCAAACACACACAGGACAGATACAGCATGGGGTTAGATACAGAGTAAAGCTCCCTGCACACTGTCCCCATCAAACACTCCCAGGGCAGGTACAGCACGGGGTTAGATACGGAGTAAAGCTTCCTCTACACTGTCCCCATCAAACACACCCAGGATGGATACAGCACGGGGTTAGATCCAGAGTAAAGTTCCCTCTACACTGTCCCCATCAAACACTCCCAGGACATGTGGAGCACGGGGTTAGATACAGAGTAAAGCTCCCTCCACACGGTCCCCATCAAACACTGCCAGGACAGGTACAGCACGGGGCTAGATATAGACTAAAGCTCCCTCTACACTGTCCCCATCAAACACACCCAGGATAGATACAGCACGCGGTTAGAGACACAGTAAAGCTTCCTTTGCATTGTCCCTCATCCAGCACTCCCAGGACAGGTCGAGCATGGGGTTAGATACAGAGTAAAGCTCCCTCTACACTGTCCCCATCAAACACTCCCAGGACATGTGGAGCACGGGGCTAGATACAGAGTAAAGCTCCCTCTACACTGTCCCCATCAAACACTCCCAGGACATGTGGAGCACGGGGCTAGATACAGAGTAAAGCGCCCTCTACACTGTCCCCATCAAACACTCCCAGGACAGGTACAGCACGGGGTTAGATACAGAGTAAAGCTCCCTCTACACTGTCCCCATCAAACACTCCCAGGACATGTGGAGCACGGGGCTAGATACAGAGTAAAGCTCCCTCTACACTGTCCCCATCAAACACTCCCAGGACAGGTACAGCACGGGGTTAGATACAGAGTAAAACTCCCTCTACACTGTCCCCATCAAACACTCCCAGGACAGACACAGCACGGGTTTAGATACAAAGTAAAGTTCCCTCTACACTGTCCCCATCAAATAGTCCCAGGACAGATAGAGCACGGGGTTTGATGCAGAGTAAAGCTCCCTCTACACTGTCCCCATCAAACACTCCCAGGACAGATAGAGCACGGGGTTTGATGCAGAGTAAAGCTCCCTCTACACTGTCCCCATCAAACACTCCCAGGACAGGTACAGCACAGGGTTAGATACAGATTAAAGCTCCCTCCACACTGTCCCCATCAAACACTCCCAGGACAGATACAGCACGGGGCTAGATATCGAGTAAAGCTCCCTCCACACTGTCCCCATCAAACACTCCCAGGACAGGTACAGCACGGGGTTAGATACAGAGTAAAGCTCCCTCTACACTGTCCCCATTAAACACTCCCAGGACAGGTACAATACGGGGTTAGATACAGTGTCAAGCTCCCTCCACACAGTCCCCATCAAACACTCCCAGGACAGGTACAGCACGGAGTTAGATACAGAGTCAAGCTCCCTCCACACTGTCCCCATCAAACACTCCCAGGACAGGTACAGCACGGGGTTCGATGGAGAGTAAAACCCCCTCGACACTGTCCCCATCAAACACTCACAGGACATGTTCAGCATGGGGTTCCAGAATAAAGCTCCCTGCACACTGTCCCCATCAAACACACACAGGACAGATACAAGACGGGGTTAGATACAGAGTAAAGCTCCCTCTGCACTGTCCCCATCAAACACACAGAGGACAGATACAACACGGGGTTAGATACAGAGTAAAGCTCCCTCTGCACTGTCCCCCATCAAACACACACAGGACAGATACAACACGGGGTTAGATAAAGGGAAAAGCTGCTTCCACACTGTCCCCATCAAACACACACAGGAAAGGTACAACAAGGGGTTAGATACAGAGTAAAGCTCCCTCTACACTGTCCCCATCAAACACACACAGGACAGATAGTGCATGGGGTTAGATACAGAGTAAAGCTCCCTCTCCACTGTCCCCATCAAACACACACAGGACAGGTACAGCACGGGGCTTGATATAGAGTAAAGCTCCCTCTGCACTGTCCCCAACAAACACTCCCAGGACAGGTCCAGCACGGGGTTAGATACAGAGTAAAGCTCCCTCTACACTGTCCCCATCAAACACTCCCAGGACAGGTACAGCACGGGGTTAGATACAGAGTCAAGCTCCCTCCACCCTGTCACTATCAAACGATCCAATGATAGATACAGCATAGGGATGGATACAGGGAAAAGCTGCTTCCCCACTGTCCACACCAAATCACCCAGGACAGGGACAGGACGGGTCTCGATAGAGAGTAAAGCTCCCTCTACATCGTCCCCCATCAAACACTCCCTGGACAGGTACAGCACGGGGTTAGATACAGAGTAAAGCTCCCTGTGCACTGTCCACATGAAATACTCCCAGGAAAGATAGAGCACGGGGTTAGAAACAAAGTAAAGCTCCCTCTCTACTGTCCCCATCAATCACTCCCAGGACAACCACAGCATGGGCTAGGTACAGGGTAAAGTTCCCTCTACACTGTCCCCATCAAACACATCCAGGACAGGAACAGCACGTCGTTAGATACCCAGTAAAGCCCCCTCGAGACTGTCCCCATCAAATAGTCCCAGGACGGATAGAGCACGCGGTTTGATGCAGGGTAAAGCTCCCTCGACACTGTCCCCATCAAACACTCCCAGGACGGGTACAGCACGCGTTTAGATACAGAATAAAGCTCCCTCTGCATTGCCCCCCATCCAACACTCCCAGGACAGGTACAGCATGGGGTTAGATACAGAGTAAAGCTCCCTCTACACTGTCCCCATCAAACACTCCCAGGACAGGTACAGCATGGGGTTAGATACAGAGTAAAGCTCCCTCTATACTGTCCCCATCAAACACTCCCAGGACAGGTGGAGCACGGGGTTAGATACAGAGTAAAACTCCCGCTACACTGTCCCCATCAAACACTCACAGGAATGTTCAGCATGGGGTTACAGAATAAAGCTCCCTTCACACTGTCCTCATCAAACACACACAGGACAGATACAGCATGGGGTTAGATACAGAGTAAAGCTCCCTGCACACTGTCCCCATCAAACACTCCCAGGGCAGGTACAGCACGGGGTTAGATACAGAGTAAAGCTTCCTCTACACTGTCCCCATCAAACACACCCAGGATGGATACAGCACGGGGTTAGATCCAGAGTAAAGTTCCCACTACACTGTCCCCATCAAACACTCCCAGGACATGTGGAGCACGGGGTTAGATACAGAGTAAAGCTCCCTCCACACGGTCCCCATCAAACACTGCCAGGACAGGTACAGCACGGGGCTAGATATAGACTAAAGCTCCCTCTACACTGTCCCCATCAAACACACCCAGGATAGATACAGCACGCGGTTAGAGACAGAGTAAAGCTTCCTTTGCATTGTCCCCCATCCAGCACTCCCAGGACAGGTCGAGCATGGGGTTAGATACAGAGTAAAGCTCCCTCTACACTGTCCCCATCAAACACTCCCAGGACATGTGGAGCACGGGGCTAGATACAGAGTAAAGCTCCCTCTACACTGTCCCCATCAAACACTCCCAGGACATGTGGAGCACGGGGCTAGATACAGAGTAAAGCTCCCTCTACACTGTCCCCATCAAACAATCGCAGGACAGGTACAGCACGGGGTTCGATACAGAGTAAAGCTCCCTCTACACTGTCCCCATCAAACACTCCCAGGACATGTGGAGCACGGGGCTAGATACAGAGTAAAGCTCCCTCTACACTGTCCCCATCAAACACTCCCAGGACAGGTACAGCACGGGGTTAGATACAGAGTAAAACTCCCTCTACACTGTCCCCATCAAACACTCCCAGGACAGACACAGCACGGGTTTAGATACAAAGTAAAGTTCCCTCTACACTGTCCCCATCAAATAGTCCCAGGACAGATAGAGCACGGGGTTTGATGCAGAGTAAAGCTCCCTCTACACTGTCCCCATCAAACACTCCCAGGACAGATAGAGCACGGGGTTTGATGCAGAGTAAAGCTCCCTCTACACTGTCCCCATCAAACACTCCCAGGACAGGTACAGCACGGGGTTAGATACAGATTAAAGCTCCCTCCACACTGTCCCCATCAAACACTCCCAGGACAGATACAGCACGGGGCTAGATATCGAGTAAAGCTCCCTCCACACTGTCCCCATCAAACACTCCCAGGACAGGTACAGCACGGGGTTACATACAGAGTAAAGCTCCCTCTACACTGTCCCCATTAAACACTCCCAGGACAGGTACAATACGGGGTTAGATACAGTGTCAAGCTCCCTCCACACAGTCCCCATCAAACACTCCCAGGACAGGTACAGCACGGGGTTAGATACAGAGTCAAGCTCCCTCCACACTGTCCCCATCAAACACTCCCAGGACAGGTACAGCACGGGGTTCGATGGAGAGTAAAACCCCCTCGACACTGTCCCCATCAAACACTCACAGGACATGTTCAGCATGGGGTTCCAGAATAAAGCTCCCTGCACACTGTCCCCATCAAACACACACAGGACAGATACAAGACGGGGTTAGATACAGAGTAAAGCTCCCTCTGCACTGTCCCCATCAAACACACACAGGACAGATACAACACGGGGTTAGATACAGAGTAAAGCTCCCTCTGCACTGTCCCCCATCAAACACACACAGGACAGATACAACACGGGGTTAGATAAAGGGAAAAGCTGCTTCCACACTGTCCCCATCAAACACACACAGGACAGGTACAACAAGGGGTTAGATACAGAGTAAAGCTCCCTCTACACTGTCCCTATCAAACACACACAGGACAGATAGTGCATGGGGTTAGATACAGAGTAAAGCTCCCTCTCCACTGTCCCCATCAAACACACACAGGACAGGTACAGCACGGGGCTTGATATAGAGTAAAGCTCCCTCTGCACTGTCCCCAACAAACACTCCCAGGACAGGTCCAGCACGGGGTTAGATACAGAGTAAAGCTCCCTCTACACTGTCCCCATCAAACACACCCAGGACAGATAGAGCATGGGGTTAGATACAGAGTAAAGCTCCCTCTACACTGTCCCCATCCAACACTCCCAGGACAGATAGAGCATGGGGTTAGATACAGAGTAAAGCTCCCTCTACACTGTCTCCATCAAACACACACAGGACAGATAGAGCATGGGGTTACATACAGAGTAAAGCTCCCTCTACACTGTCCCCATCAAACACACCCAGGACAGGTACAGCACGGGGTTAGATACAGAGGAAAGCTCCCTCCACACTGTCCCCATCAAACACACCCAGGACAGGTACAGCACGGGGTTAGATACAGAGGAAAGCTCCCTCCACACTGTCCCCATCAAACACACCCAGGACAGTTACAGCACGGGGTTAGATACAGAGTAAAGCTCTCTCCACACTGTCCCCATCAAACACACCCAGGACCGGTACAGCACGGGGTTACATACAGAGTAAAGCTCCCTCTACACTGTATCTACACCCTATCGGTAACTGCAACACTATATTCTGCACCCTTTCCTCTCCTTCTCTATGAACGGTATATTTTGTCTGTATAGTGCACAAGAAACAATACTTTTCACTGCATCCCAATACAAATCAATCAAATCAAATCAAATTAACACGGTGAAGTTTGGACCCTGTGGGGTGACAGTTGTCTGAATACAGATTCTATCTTATTGTAACATTCAGGTACCACGTGTACTGAGCTCACCAGCGTTCTGTCTGTATTGTGTGAATCCAGTCTTGAAATCTCCACTCATGTTGCTAATTCTGCCAAGACAGAAACAGAAAGAATGTTTGAATTCTCCGTGATTAGACCCCTTAACAATAAACAACATGGTGGATGAGAGGGATAGAGAGAGAGAGGAAGAGATACAGAGTAACAGAGAGGTAGGGAGAATGAGAGAGAGCAATGCACAGAGTAACAGTTGTCTGAATACAGATTCCATCTCATTGTAACATTCGGTACCACATGTACTGAGCTCACCAGCATTTGCAGAAGCCATTATATAAATACTGTTCTGTCTGTATTGTGTGAATCCAATCTTGAAATTTGCACTCATGTTGCTAATTCTGCCAAGACAGAAACAGAAAGAGTGTTTGAATTCTCCGTGATTAGACCCCTTAACGATAAACAACATGGTGGATGAGAGGGATAGAGAGAGAGAGGAAGAGAGCGAGAGATGGAGCGATGCAGAGTAACAGAGAGATAGGGAGAGGGAGCAATGCAGAGAGTAACAGTTAGACAGTGAGGAATAGAGATTAATTCAGATGGGTAGTGAGTGACAGGGGAGTCGGAGACGCTACATAAACAAGGTAAAGATTTGAAAATGGGGGAGTGTTTCTTACCCACTTTTAAAAGACAATCCACACTCACACCAGTCACATTTCACACTCTCTGCTCAGTCCTGTGTTGGGGGGTGTTGAGTGTGGGATCAGTGCTTGCTTTTCTCAAACCGCACTGATATTCCCAACAAGGGCAAGAGGTTTCAGTGTTTAAAACTGTAAACATTTAAAAACAAAAGCAGACAGGATTTGGTTAAATCTCACGGGATCCAGGGTGAGGTAGCCAAATTGATATAAAATAGGCTTGATGACAGAAGGTGGTTGTAGAGGGTTGTTTTTTTGGTCAAACTGGAGGCCTGTCACCAGCGGGGTGCCTCAGGGATCGGTGCTGGGTCCACTGTTATTTTTCATTTATATTAATGATTTGGATGAGAATTCAGGAGGCATGGTTCGTAAGTTTGCAAATGACACCAACATTTATGGCATAGTGGACAGTGAAGAAGGTTATCTAGGATTGCAACGGGATCTTGATCAATTGGGCCAGTGGGCTGATGAATGGCAGATGGAGTTTAATTTAGATAAATGTGAGGTGATGCATTTTGGTGGATTGAACCAACGCAGGACTTACTCAGTTAATGGTAGGGTGTTGGTGAGAGTTACAGAACAAAGAGATCTCGGGGTACAGATTGATAACTCCTTGAAAGTGGAGTCACAGGTGGATAGAGTGGTGAAGAAGGCATTCCACACTCTTGGTTTCATTGGTCAGAACATGGAATACAGGAGTTGGGACGTCTTGTTGAAGTTATACAAGGCATTGGTAAGACCACACTTGGAATGCTGTGTATTGTTTTGGTCACCCTATTATAGAAAGGATATTATTAAACCAGAAAGTGCGCACAAAAGAATTACTGGGATGCTACAGGGTCTTGATGGTTTGAGTTATAATGAGAGGCTGGATAGTCTGGGACTTTTTGTCCTTGAGTTGACTTAGGCGTGGTCTTATAGAGGTCTATAAAATAATGAGGCATAAATATAGCAGCTTTATAGAACCTCAGTTAATCCGCACTTGGAATATAGTGTTCAATTCTGATCGACACACTACCAGAAAAATGTGGAGGCTTTGGAGAGGATTCAGAAAAGATTTACCAGGATGTTGCCTGGTATGGAGGGCATTAGCTATGAGGAGAGGTTGGAGAAACTTGATTTGTTCTCATTGGAACGACAGAGGTTGAGGGGTGAACTGGTAGAAGTCTACAAGATTATGAGGGGCATGGACAGAGTGGATAGTCAGAAGCTTTTTCTCTGGGTCGAAGAGTCAATTACTCGGGGGCATAAGTTTCAGGTGCGAGAGGCAAGGTTTAAAGGAGATGTACGAGGCATGTTTTTTACACAGAGGGTGGTGTGCCTGGAACTCACTGCTGGGGCGGTAGTGGAAGCAGACACAATCGTGAGCTTTACGGAGTGTCTGGACAAATACATGAATAGGATGGGAATAGAGGGATATGGTCCCCGGAAGGGTAGGGGGTTTTAGTTCAGTCAGGCAGCATGGTTGGTGCAGGCTTGGAGGGCCGAAGGGCCTGTTCCTGTGCTGTAATTTTTGTTGTCCTTTGATAAGCTCGTCAACATCTTTTCCAAAAGGGAGAGGAGTCTAAAACTAGAGGGCACAGGTTTAAGGTGAGAGAGGAGAGGGTCCAGAGGGCAATTCTTTTCACACAGAGGGTGGTGAGGAATTGGAACAAGCTGCCAGAGGTCGTAGTAGCGGCGGGTACAATTTTATATTTAAGAAAGCATTTAGACAGTTATATTGGGAAGATTGGTATGGAGGGATATATGTCAAACAGGCAAATGGTACTAGCTTAATGGTAAAATCTGGGTGGCATGGACAAGTTTGGCCAAAGGGCTTGTTTCCAATGTGTAAATCTTTATGTCTCTACCCCGCTGGGCCCTGTAAGAACTCTCTGAGTTTGAATGAGATCACCTCTCATTCTTCCAAAGTGCATAAAATAAAAGTCCAGTCTATTGAATCTTTCCTCAGGGGACACTCCCTCCACCCCTGGAATTAATGCAGTGAAACGTCATTGAAGTCTCTCAACAAGAATGTATTTCCTTAGGTAAGAGGATAAAACTGTACACAACACTGTGTGTGTGGTTAAAGCCCCAGTTTGTGTCTTAGTTTGACTGTATTTGGACACAAACTCACACACCACACATGTGGATAAATGTGATGTTATCCACTTTGAACGGAGAAACAGAATGGCAGAGTATAGGTTAAATGGTGATAGATTGGGAATGATGGTGTACAAAGGGACCTGGATGTCCTTATACACCAGTCACTGGAAGTGAGCTTGCAGGAAAGCAAGCAGTTAGGAAGACCAATGGGATGTTGTCCTTCTTTGCAAGAGGATGTGAGTCCAGGAGCAAGGATGTCTTACTGCAGCTGTACAGGGCCTCAGTGAGACCACACCTGCAGTATTGTGTACAGTTTTGCTCTCCTTATCTGAGAAAGCATTGAAGAAAATTGCTCACTGTGAACAAACCTAAAAAAGCTGACTGATGTTTCATTCCAGATTCTCAGAGGGAGAGAGAGAGAGATTCAGAGAAAACACAGACTGAGTGAGTGAGAAAAAGGGAGTGACAGAGATCAAGAGGGGGACCGAGAGATAGTGAGTGAGAGAAATATATCAGTCAGAGTGCATCGGAAAAGGAGGATTGGGATTTGTCAGCCTTGCTTTATGGAAAGCTTTAGTGTTTGGTCAGAATGTTAACACGGTGAGGTTTGGAGCCTCTGGGGTGACAGTTGTCTGAATACAGATTCTATCTCATTGTAACATTCATGTACCACGTGTACTGAGCTCACCAACATTTGCAAACTATCGTTTGAAGAAAGCTTGCTGTTTATATTGTATGAATCCAGCCCTTTGGAAATGTAGTCAGTCTTATTCAGGAAAAGGACAAGCTAATTTCAGAGGGAGAGATACAGATACAGAGGCAGGCTGGGACTGAAACAGGATGGGATTGTGCTGTACAGGTTTCAGAGCTGACACTGAAACACACACAAGATGTACAGTCGCAGATTGTACCTGACACTTACAAAAAAACGTCGCAAATAGGAACAGGAGGAGACCATTCGGCCCATCGAGACTGCACCGACAATAATCCCACCCTATCCCCGTAACACCACACATTTACCCTGCTGATCCCCCCCGAAACTAGGGTCAATTTGTCACGGCCAATCAACCAACCTGGGCATCTTTTGACTGTGGGAGGAAACCGGAGCACCCGGAGGAAACCATGATCAGCCACGGTCACAATGGATGGCGGAGCAGGATGGAAGGGCTGAATGGCCTCCACCTGTTCCTATTTTCTATGTTTCTTTGTAAGTTCCACGTGGCAAAGTGTTTCTTCATTTCACTCCTAAAAGTCTAAAATACCAAACATTGTCTAAAATCAAATGTCCCCAAGTCCTGGACTCCCCAACCAGCAGAAAATGTTCCTCTTTATCAGCATCTGTGGGTCATCCTGACTCGAAACATTGGCTCCATTCCCTCTCCACAGATGCTGTTTAATGCGTTTCACTGCATTAAAACCTGCTGAGATTTTCTGTTTTTGTTTCAGCGCCTGTTCGGCGACACTGAGGGAGAATTTAGCATGGCCAATGCACCCTAACCATCGTGTCTTTCGAACTGTGGGGGGAAAGTGGAGCAGGCGGAGGAAACCCACGCAGACACGGGGAGAATGTACAGACTCCGCACAGACAGTGACCCAAGCCTGGAATCGACCCTGGGTCCCTGGCGCTCTGAGGCAGCAGTGCTAACCTCTGTGCCACCCATGATTCCTGCATCTGCAGTATTTTGCTTTTAGCTTTCTTCTTTATTAACCCTCTCCATTTCACTTATTATTTTGAAGGGTTTCATTAAGTCACTCCTTAACCTCAATCCCAGTGTTTCAGAGTAAATCTTCATCGACACAAAAACCATACAATCACCACAGTGCAGAAGGAGGCCATTCAGCCTATCGGGTCTGTACTGACTCTCCGAAAGAGCATCTATCCGCATAACGCCATGCATTTACCAGAGCTAATTCCCCGAACCTACACATCCCTGGACACTAAGGGGCAATTTAGCATGGCCAATTAACCTAAACCGCACACCTTTGGAGTGTGGGAGGAAACCGGGGCACCCGGAGGAAACCCACGCAGACACGGGGAGAATGTGTAAACTCCACACAGACAGTCACCCGAGGCTGGAATTGAACCCGGGTCCCTGGCGCTGTGAGGCAGCAGTGCCAACCACTGTGCCATTGTACCACCCTGCTCAGAAAACACTTCCAACCCAAACACAACACACAGAGTAAAATCCCCTCTGCTCTGTCCAAGGAATTTTTAATTGCAGATTTTTAGATTGACTTTTTAGGAAAAACAGAACTCAAATTGCTCAGCATCCCAGAGTGGACTCTTGTTTATTCCAACCATTATCTCATCCCCGCAGATTCAAACATGAAGTTTAAGCTGTGGATACAGTTGTGTCTGTCTGTCTCAGAGTTTGTGTATTCAGTCTTTCACTGCCTTTTAAACTTCTCTGGAGAATTTGAATGCTGGATGTTGCTTAATCATTCCTTTCTCTCAGCACATGGAACTGGTGAAACTTCAAGGGTCACAATCTAATGTCAGTAACAAAGAACTGTATCTTTATTCATCCATCATTTCCAATCTCTGAATAGATCACACACATTTCCAGAATGCAGGAAGCTCTCAATGGAAACTGCTTCCAATTATTCCCCAATACAATTGTTCACACGTTACTGTGAACTACATTCCACTGACATTCCCAAAGCAGCTACAGAAAAGTGACTGGTTATTTTAAACATTGAAACTGAACTATATTAACTTACGATTCACTCACATTGTACAGAAATGTTGACCCTGTGGGATGACAGTTTGGGAGTAACATTGCAACATTAAGGTGCCCTGCGTATTGTGTTTGACAACATTTGCAGCATTTCCAAGATATCAGCGACATTGCTGTGTGTATTGTGTGAATCAAGCTGTGAAATATCCACACATATTGAACTCCCACTGCTGCTGCCTTTTCATCATTTATAAACACACAAACTAGAAGCAGGAGGAGGCCATTCGGCCCTTCCAGCCTGCTCCAACATTCATTATGATCATGGCTGATCATCAAATTCAACATCCTGATCCCACTTTAGCCCCAAGAGCTCCATCCAATTACTGGATAAAACTAGATCGCTCTTTGTTCCCACATTGAAGCGATCGAAGAGTGGATTCATCAAGTGTTTCGATGCAGTGAAAACCTCCCTCTACACTGTCCCCATCAAACACTCCCAGGACAGATACAGCACGGGGTTAGATACAGAGTAAAGCTCAACCAATACTGTCCCCCATCAAACACTCCCTGGACAGGTACAGCACAGGGTTAGATACAGAGTAAAGCTCCCTCTACACTGTCCCCATCAAACACTCCCAGGACAGATAAAGCACGGGGTTAGATACAGAGTAAAGCTCCCTCTGCACTGTCCCCATCAAACACTCCCAGGACAGATACAGCACGGGGTTAGATACAGAGTAAAGCTTCCTCGACACTGTCCCCATCAAACACTCCCAGGATAGGTACAGCACGGGGTTAGATACAGAGTAAAGCTCCCTCTACACTGTCTCCATCAAACACTCCCAGGACAGGTACAGCACGGGGTTAGATACAGAGTAAAGCTCCCTCTACACTATCCCCATCAAACACTCCCAGGACAGATACAGCACGGGGTTCGATACAGAGTAAAGCTCCCTCGACACTGTCCCCATCAAACACTCCCAGGACAGATACAGCACGGGGTTCGATACAGAGTAAAGCTCCCACTACACTGTCCCCATCAAACACTCCCAAGACAGGTACAGCACGGGGTTCGATACAGAGTAAAGCTCCCTCTACACTGTCCCCATCAAACACTCCCAGGACAGATACAGCACGGGGTTCGATACAGAGTAAAGCTCCCACTACACTGTCCCCATCAAACACTCCCAAGACAGGTACAGCACGGGGTTCGATACAGAGTAAAGCTCCCTCTACACTGTCCCATCAAACACTCCCAGGACAGATACAGCACGGGTTAGATACAGAGTAAACCTCCCACTACACTGTCCCCATCAAACACTCCCAAGACAGGTACAGCAAGCACAACACGGGGTTAGGTACAGAATAAAGGTTCCTCTACACTGGCCCATCAAACACTCCCAGAACAGGTACAGCATGGGGTTAGATACAGAGTAAAGCTCACTGTACAGTCCCCATCAAACAGTCCCAGAACAGATACAGCACGGGGTTAGATATAGAGTAAAGCTCCCTCTACACTATCCCCATCAAACACTCCCAGGACATGTACAGCACGGGTTGAGATACAGAGTAAACCTCCCTCTACACTGTCCCCATCCAACACACCCAGGACAGGTACAGCACGGGGTTAGATACAGAGTAAAGCTCCCTCTACAATATCCCCATCAGACAAACCAAGGACAGGTACAGCACGGGATTAGATAGAGAGGAAAGCTCCCTCAACACTGTCCCCATGAAACACTCCCAGGACAGGTACAGCATGGGGTTAGATACAGAGTAGATCTCCCTCTCCACTGTCCCCATCAAACACTCCCAGGACATGTACAGCACGGGTTAAGATACAGAGTGAAGCTCCCTCGACAATGTCCCCATCAAACACACCCAGGACAGGTACAGCACGTGTTTAGATACAGAGTGAAGCTCCCTCTACACTGTCCCCCATCAAACACTCCCAGGACAGGTACAGCACGGGGTTAGATACAGAGTAAAGCTCCCTCTACACTGTCCCCATCAAACACACCCAGGACAGGTACAGCACAGGTTTAGATACAGAGTGAAGCTCCCTATACACTGTCCCCATCAAATAATCCAATGACAGATACAGCATGGTGCTAGATTAAAGGAAAAGCTGCCTCCACATTGTGCACATCAAACACACCCAGGACAGGTACAGCACGGGAGAGAAAGTGTGTGTGAGAGAGAGTGTGTGTGTGAGAGAGAGAGAGTGTGTGTGAGAGAGTGTGTGCGAGAGAGAGAGCGTGTGCGAGAGAGAGAGCGTGTGTGTGAGAGAGAGCGTGTACAAGAGAGAGCGAGCGCGTGAGAGAGTGCGTGTGTGTGTATGAGACAGTGTGTGTGCGAGAGAGAGTGTGTGTGCGAGAGAGAGTGTGTGTGTGAGAGAGAGTCTGTGTGTGAGAGAGAGTCTGTGTGTGAGAGAGAGTGTGTGTGTGAGAGAGAGTGTGTGTGTGAGAGAGAGTGTGTGTGTGAGAGAGAGTGTGTGTGTGAGAGGGAGTGTGTGTGTGAGAGGGAGTGTGTGTGTGAGAGGGAGTGTGTGTATGAGAGGGAGTGTGTGTGTGAGAGGGAGTGTGTGTGTGAGAGGGAGTGTGTGTGTGAGAGGGAGTGTGTGTGTGAGAGGGAGTGTGTGTGTGAGAGGGAGTGTGTGTGTGAGAGAGAGTGTGTGTGTTTGAGAGAGAGTGTATGTGTGAGAGAGAGAGTGTATGTGTGAGAGAGAAAGTGTGTGTGACAGAGCGAAAGAGCATGTGTGTGAGAGAGAGAGTGCGTAAGAGATAGTGTATGTGTGTGTGAGAGACAGAGAGAGCATGTGTGTGTGTGTGTGTGTCTGAGAGTGTGTAAGGAGAGCGTGTGTGTGACCTGATCTTCCTCTACAGTCTATCAGTAACTGAAACACGGGATTAGATGCAAAGTAAAGCTCCCTCGACACTGATCCCATCAAACACTCCCAGGAAAGGTACAGGTACAGCACAGAGTTCGATACAGAGTAAAGCTCTCTCTACACTGTTCCCATCAAACGCTCCCAGGACAGATACAGCACGGGGTTAAATACAGAGTAAAGCTCCCTCTACACTGTCCCCCATCAAACACTCCCAGGACAGATACAGGAAGTGGTTAGATACAGAGTAAATCTCCCACTTCACTGTCCCATCAAACACTCCCAGGACAGATACAGCACGGGGTTAGATACAGAGTAAAGCTCCCTCTACACTGTCCCCATCAAACACTCCCAGGACAGGTACAGCACGGGGTTAGATACAGAGGAAAGCTCCCTCTAAACTGTCCTCATCAAACACTCCCAGGACAGATACAGCACGGGGTTAGATACAGAGTAAAGCTCCCTCTACACTGTCCCCATCAAACACTCCCAGGACAGATACAGCAGGGGGTTAGATACAGAGAAAAGTTCCCTCTACACTGTCCCCATCAAACACTCCCAGGACAGATACAGCACGGGGTTAGATACAGAGTAAAGCTCCCTCTACACTGTCCCCATCAGACAAACCAAGGACAGGTGCAGCACGGGGCTAGATACAGAGTAAAGCTCCCTCGACACTGTCCCCCATCAAACACTCCCAGGACAGGTACAGCATGGGGTTAGATACAGAGAGAAGCTCCCGATACACTGTCCCCATCAAATAATCCAATGACAGATACAGCATGGTGCTAGATTTAAGGAAAAGCTGCCTCCACATTGTGCACATCAAACACACCCAGGACAGGTACAGCACGGGGTTAGATACAGCTCAAATCTTCCTCTACATTTTGCCCCATCATTGTGTGTGTGTGTGAGAATGTGTGTGTGAGAGAATGTGTGTGTGTGTGAGAGAGAGAGAGTGTGTGTGTGTGTGAGAGAGTGTGTGCGAGAGAAAGAGTGTGTGAGAAAGTGTGTGTGTGAGAGAGTGTGTGCGAGAGAGAGTTTGTCTGAGAGAGAGTGTGTGTGACAGAGAGTGTGTGTGTGAGAGTGTGTGCGAGAGAGTGTGTGCGAGAGAGAGAGTGTGCGTGTGTGTGAGAGAGTGTGTGTGTGTGAGAGTGTGTGCGTGAGAGAGAGAGTATCTGTTTGAGAGAGATTGTATGTGTGAGAGAGAGAGTGTATGTGTGTGAGAGAGAGTGTATGTGTGTGAGAGAGTGAGTGTATGTGTGCATGTGTGTGAGAGTGTGCCAGTGAGAGAGAGTGCATGGGTGAGAGTGTGTGAGCGTGAAAGTGTGTGTGAGAGAATGTGTGTGAGAAAGTGTGTGAGAGAGAGAGAAAGTGTGTGAGACAGAGAGAAAGAGTGTGTGTGTGTGAGAGAGAGAGTGCGTAAGAGATAGTGTATGTGTGTGTGAGAGACAGAGAGAGCATGTGTGTGTGTGTGTCTGAGAGTGTGTATGGAGAGCATGTGTGTGACCTGATCTTCCTCTACAGTCTATCAGTAACTGAAACACGGGATTAGATGCAAAGTAAAGCTCCCTCGACACTGTTCCCATCAAACACCCCCAGGACAGATACAGCACGGGCTTAGATACAGAGTAAAGCTTCCTCTACACTGTCCCCATCAAACACTCCCAGGACAGGTACAGCACGGGCTTAGATACAGAGTAAAGCTTCCTCTGCACTGTCCCCATCAAACACTCCCAGGACAGGTCCAGCACGGGGTTAGATACAGAGTAAATCTCCCTCTGCACTGTTCCCATCAAACACTCCGAGGACAGGTACAGCACGGGGTTAGATACAGAGTAAAGCTTCCTCTACACTGTCCCCATCAAACACACACAGGACAGGTACAGCACGGGGTTAGATACAGAGTAAAGCTTCCTCTACACTGTCCCCATCAAACACACACAGGACAGGTACAGCACGGGGTTAGATACAGATAAAGCTCCCTCTGCACTGTCACTATCAAATAACTATCAAATCTCCACATCATGACTATCAAATATTCCAATGACAGATACAGCATGGGGATAGATACAGGGAAAAGCTGCCTACACATCAAACACACCCAGGACAGGTACAGCATCGGGTGAGATACAGCGTATATCTCCCTCTACATTGTGTGTGTGAGAGAGAATGTGTGTGTGTGAGAGAGAGTGTGTGTGTGAGAGAGAATATGACTTTGTGTGTGTGTGAGAGGGAGAGTGTGAGAAAGAGAGACAATGTGTGATGGAGACAGAGTGCGTCTGAGAGAGTGTGTGTGTGTGTGAGAGAGAGTGTGTGTGTCTCTGAGAGTGTGAGAGAGTGTGTGTGTGAGAGAGAGCGTGTGTGTGTGAGAGAGTGTGTGTGTGTGTGTGTGAGAGAGTGTGTGTGTCTGAGAGTGTGAGAGAGAGTGTGTGTGCGAGAGAGAGAGAGCGTGTGTGTGAGAGAGAGTGTGTGTGTGTGTGTGAGAGAGTGTATGTGTCTGAGTGTGTGAGAGAGTGTGTGTGCGAGAGAGAGAGCGTGTGTGTGCGTGAGATTATGTGTGTGTCTCAGAGTGTGTAAGAGAGAGTGTGTGTGTGAGCTGATCTTTTTCTACAGTCTATCGGTAACTGCAACACGATATTCTGCACCCTTTCCTCTCCTTCTCCCTGTGTACTCTATGTACAGAATGTTTTGTCTGTATAGCGCACAAGAAACAATACTTTTCACTGCATCCCAATTCAAATCAATCAAATCAAATCAAATTAACACGGTGAAGTTTGGACCCTGTGGGGTGACAGTTGTCTGAATACAGATTCTATCTTATTGTAACATTCAGGTACCACGTGTACTGAGCTCACCAGCGTTCTGTCTGTATTGTGTGAATCCAGTCTTGAAATATCCACTCATGTTGCTAATTCTGCCAAGACAGAAACAGAAAGAGTGTTTGAATTCTCCGTGATTAGACCCCTTAACGATAAACAACATGGTGGATGAGAGGGATAGAGAGGGAGAGGGTGAGAGAGAGAGAGGAAGAGAGAGAGATGGAGCGATGCAGAGTAACAGAGAGATAGGGAGAGGGAGCAATGCAGAGAGTAACAGTCAGACAGTGAGGAATAGAGATTAATTCAGATGGATGGTGAGTGACAGGGGAGTCCGAGACGCTACATAAACAAGGTAAAGATTTGAAAATGGAGAAGTGTTTCTTACCCACTTTTAAAAGACAATCCACACTCACACCAGTCACATTTCACACTCTCTGCTCAGTCCTGTGTTGGGGGGTGTTCAGTGTGGGATCAGTGTTTGCTTTTCTCAAACCGCACTGATATTCCCAACAAGGGCAAGACGTTTCAGTGTTTAAAAATGTAAACATTTAAAAACAAAAGCAGACAGGATTTGGTTAAATCTCACGGGATCCAGGGTGAGGTAGCCAAATGGATATAAAATAGGCTTGATGACAGAAGACAGAGGGTGGTTGTAGAGGGTTGTTTTTTTGGTCAAACTGGGGGCCTGTGACCAGCGGGGTGCCTCAGGGATCGGTGCTGGGTCCACTGTTATTTGTCATTTATATTAATGATTTGGATGAGAATTTAGGAGGCATGGTTTGTAAGTTTGCAGTTGACACCAAGATTTGTGGCATAGTGGACAGTGAAGAAGGTTATCTCGGGTTGCAATGGGATCTTGATCAATTGGGCCAGTGGGCTGTTGAATGGCAGATGGAGTTTAATTTAGATAAATGCAAGCGGATACATTTTGGTGGATCGAACCAACACAGGACTTACTCAGTTAATGGTAGGGTGTTGGTGAGAGTTACAGAACAAAGGGATCTCGGGGTACAGATTGATAGCTCCTTGAAAGTGGGGTCACAGGTGGATATAGTGGTGAAGAAGGCATTCCACATGCTTGGTTTCATTGGTCAGAACATGGAATACAGGAGTTGGGACGAGTTGTTGAACTTGTACAAGACATTGGTAAGACCACACTTGGAATGCTGTGTATTGTTCTGGTCACCCTTATAGAAAGGAGATGATTAAGCTGGAAAGTGTGCAGAAAAGAATTACTGGGATGCCAAGGGGTCCTGATGGTTTGAGTTATAATGAGAGGCTGGATACTCTGGGACTTTTTTTCCCTTGAGTTGGCTTAGTGGTGTTCTTCTAGAGGTCTCTAAAATAATGAGGGCATGGATATAGCAGCTTTATAGAACCTTAGTTAGGCCGCACTTGGAATATAGTGTTCAATTCTGATCGACACACGACCAGAAAGATGTGGAGAATTTGGAGAGGGTTCAGAAAAGATTTACCAGGATGTTGCCTGGTATGGAGGGCATTAGCTCTGAGGAGAGATTGGTGAAACTTGGTTCGTTCTCACTGGAACGACGGAGGTTGAGGGGCGACCTGATAGAATTCTACAAGATTATGAGGGGCATGGACAGAGTGGATAGTCAGAAGCTTTTTACCAGGGTGGAAGATTCAAAATCTAGGGGGCATAGGTTTAAGGTGTGAGGGGCAAGGTTTAAAGGAGATGTACAAGGCAAGTTTTTTTACACAGAGGGTGGTGGGTGCCTGGAACTCGCTGCCGGGGGAGGGAGTGGAAGCGGATACGATAGTGAGTTTTACGGAACGTCTGGACAAATACATGAATAGGATGGGAATAGAGGGATACGGTCCCCGGAAGGGTAGGGGGTTTTAGTTCAGTCGGGCAGCATGGTTGGTGCAGGCTTGGAGGGCCGAAGGGACTGTTCCTGTGCTGTAATTCTCTTTGTTCTTTGAGAAGCTCGTCAACATCTTTTCCAAAAGGGAGGGGAGTCTAAAACTAGAAGACACAGGTTTAAGGTGAGAGGGGAGAGGGTCCAGAGGGCAATTCTTTTCACACATAGGGTGGTGAGGGATTGGAACAAGCTGCCAGAGGTCGTAGTAGAAGCGGATACAATTTTATATTTTAAAAAGCATTCAGACAGTTATTCTGGTAAGATTGGTATGGAGGGATTTGGGCCAAACGCAAGGCATTTGATACGAGCTTTATGGTAAAAACTGGGTGGCAGGGAAAAGTTGGGCCAAAGGACCCATTTGTATCTGAGCTCTGTTTTCTGCCCGGAAACCATTTCTCAATCCATCCCAGTATTTTCCAAATTTGTGGATTGGACACAGTAAATTGCCGTTTACTGTCCAAAGCTGTGTTGGTTCGGTGGATTCAGGTAAATGTGTGGGGTTACGGGGATAGGGCTGGGTCAAGGGCCTTGGTAAGATACTGTGTCAGAGAGTCAGTACAGACTCGATGGGCTGAATGGTCTCCTTTTTTTTTAACTGGTCGGTGCAACATCGTGGGCCGAAGGGCCTGTTCTGCGCTGTAATGTTCTATGTTCTATGTTCTGCACTGCAGGGATTCTGTGACTCTACTATTAAGATCCCTTTGTCATTTGAAGCTTCCAGCTAAAATGCTGACAATGCTGCCTATTTCTGTGCACTTTGGCAAACGTTCTGTCTCATCACCGGGCGACACGGTGGCACAGTGGTTAGCACTGCTGACTCACAGCGCCAGGGATCTGGGTTCGATTCCCCACCTCGAGTGACTGTCTGTGTGGAGTTTGCACGTTTGCTAAATTGCCCCTTAGTGTCAGGGGGATTTGGGCGTGGGTGGGATTATTGTTGGGGCAGGCTTGTTGGGCTGAATGGCCTCATTCTGCAGTGTAGGAATTCTAGGACACTTGGATCTTAAATGGTTGATAAATAGTGAAACTGAGACACAAACTGGGGCTTGGCAGCAGCAGACAGAATGGGAATCATTGCATCCTGCAGGGATTTTTATTACAGAATCAATTTCAGAAAATTTACAACTCAAAATCCACAACAGCAAAGTGTGGGATTGCAAACTTGGAATGATTAGCCCAGGACTAAAGTTTAAAAGCTACAGATTGACATTCAGAAACAAGAGATGGCCTCACATCTTCAATTCTGTGATTGTCTGGCATCTCCTGCTCTGAATATTACAAAATCTCTGCCCCCTTCATGCGTCTGGAGACTTTGAAAGTTACGCAGACATTGGTAAAACGTTCCTTTATCTCAAGGCATCTCCTGTGAAATACTCAACTTCTGCAAAGAGACACAATCTAATTGACACTTTCTGAATCTCCTTTCAAACAACCTCCCAACCCCATTGTGCAGGATGCAGGAATGTCACCTTTTGTCACATTCCCCAACACAATTGTTGACACGTTTTCGGGACAGGAAAAGTAGATTCAACTGACAGATTCTGAGCCCCAGGTTGAATCTTTAAGATGTAAAAATGAACTGAAAGCCCAGGTCTCTCTGTTCCTGCAACTATTTTAACATTGACCCATTGATTTTAAATTGCTTCTCCTGTGTGTAAAATACCATCCATCAACTTCAGGTTTGAACATTAATAAGCGACTGAGCATCAACTGTGAATTATAGAAGGTAGTTCCAAACTAATATCACACCTGGTGTGGCAAAGTGTTCCTGAATTTCACTCCGAAAAGTCTAAAACCCTAAACATTGTCTAAAATCCAATGTCCCCCAAGTCCTGTCCCCATCAAACACTCCCAGGACAGGTACAGCACAGGGTTAGGTACAGAGTATAGCTCCCTGGACACTGTCCCCATTAAACACTCCCAGGAAAAATACAGCACGGGGTTCAATACAGAGTAAAGGTCCCTCGACACTGTCTCCATCAAACACTCGCAGGACAGGGACAGCAAGGGGTTCGATACAGAGTAAAGCTCCCTCTCCACTATCCCCATAAAACACTTCCAGGAGAGATACAGCATGGGGTTAGATACAGAGCAAAACTCCCTCTACACTGTCCCCCATCAAACACACCCAGGACAGGTTCAGCACGTGTTTAGATAGAGTGAAGCTCCCTATACACTGTCCCCATCAAACACTCCCAGGACAGGTACAGCACGGGGTTAGATACAGAGTAAAGCTCCCTCTATACTGTCCCCCATCAAACACTCCCAGGACAGGTACAGCACGGGGTTCGATACAGAGTAAAGCTCCCTCTCCACTGTCCCCATAAAACACTTCCAGGAGAGATACAGCACGGGGTTAGATACAGAGCAAAGCTCCCTCTACACTGTCCCCCATCAAACACACCCAGGACAGGTACAGCACGTGTTTAGATACAGAGTGAAGCTCCCTCTACACTGTCCCCCATCAAACACTCCCAGGACATATACAGCACAGGGTTAGATACAGAGTAAAGCTCCCTCTACACTATCCCCATCAAACACTCCCAGGACAGGTACAGCACAGGTTTAGATACAGAGTGAAGCTCCCTATACACTGTCCCCATCATATAATCCAATGACAGACACAGCATGGTGCTAGATTAAAGGAAAAGCTGCCTCCACATTGTGCACATCAAACACACCCAGGACAGGTACAGCACGGGGTTAGATACAGCTCAAATCTTCCTCTACATTTTGCCCCATCATTCTGTGGGTGTGTGTGTGAGAGAATGTGTGTGTGAGAGAGAGTGTGTGTATGTGTGAGAGAGTGTGTGTGAGAGAGAGAGTGTGTGTGTGAGAGAGAGTGTGTGCGAGAGAGAGAGTGTGTGCGAGAGAGAGAGTGTGTGCGAGAGAGAGAGTGTGTGTGTGCGAGAGAGAGAGCGTGTGCGTGAGAGAGTGTGTGTGTGTGAGAGAGTATATGTTTGTGAGAGTGTATGTGTGAGAGAGAGTGTGTGTGAGAGAGAGATAGAGTGTGTGTTTGAGAGAGAGTGTGTGTGAGAGAGAGACTGTACGTGAGAGAGAGTGTGTTAGAGAGAGTGTGTGTGTGAGAAAGAGTGTGTGTGTGAGAGACAGGCTGTGTGTGAGAGACAGGCTGTGTGTGAGAGAGTGTGTGAGAGAGTGTGTGCGAGAGAGTGTGTGTGTGAGAGAGAGTGCGTGTGAGTGAGAGTGTGTGTGTGAGAGAGAGAGTGTGTGTGTGAGAGTGTGTGTGAGAGTGAGAGTGTGTGGGAGAGTGAAAGTGTGTGTGAGAGAGAAACCGTGTGTGTGAGAGAGCGTGTGTGTGTGTGAGAGAGAGAGTGTGTGTGAGAGAGAGAATGTGTGTGAGAGAGAGTGTGTGTGTGTGAGAGAGAGAGTTTTCGAGAGAGAGTTTTCGAGAGAGAGAGTGTGTGTGTGTGTGTGAGAGAGTGTGTGTGTGTGAGAGAGAGAGTTTTCGAGAGAGTGTGTGCGAGAGAGAGAGTGTGTGTGAGAGAGACCGTTTGTGTGAGAGAGAGTGTGTGTGAGAGAGAGAGTGTGTGTGAGAGAGAGAGTGTGTGTGAGAGAGAGTGTGCGAGAGTGTGTGTGTGAGAGAGTGTGTGTGTGAGAGAGAGTGTGTGTGTGAGAGAGAGTGTGTGTGTGAGAGAGAGTGTGTGTGTGAGAGAGAGAGAGAGTGTGTGTGTGAGAGAGAGTGTGTGTGAGAGAGAGTGTGTGTGTGAGAGAGAGTGTGTGTGTGAGAGAGAGTGTGTGAGAGAGAGAGAGAGTGTGTGTGTGAGAGAGTGTGTGTGTGTGTGTGTGAGAGAGAGTGTGTGTGTGAGAGACATAGAGTGTGTGCGAGAGCGAGAGCGTGTGTGTGTCCCCATCAAACAAACCAAGGACAGATACAGCACGGAGATAGATACAGAGTAAAGCTCCCTCTGCACTGTCCCCAACAAACTCGCCCAGGACAGGTACAGCACGGGGTTAGATACAGAGTAAAGCTCTCTCGATACTGTCCCCAACAAACACTCCCAGGACAGGTACAGCACGGGGTTAGATACAGAGTAAAGCTCCCTCTACACTGTCCCCATCAAACACCCCCCAGGACAGGTACAGCACGGGGTTAGATACAGATTAAAGCTCATTGTACACTGTCCCCATCAAACAAACCAAGGACAGGTACAGCACGGGGTTCGATACAGAGTAAAGCTCCCTCGATACTGTCCCCATCAAACACTCCCAAGACAGGGACAGCATGGATTAGATACAGAGTAAAGCTCCCTCTGCACTATCCCCATCAAACACTCCCAGGACAGATACAGCAAGTGGTTAGATGTATAGTAAAGCTCCCTCGACACTGTCCCCATCAAACACTCCCAGGACAGGTACAGCATGGGGTTAGATACAGAATAAATCTCCCTCTACACTGTCCCCATCAAACACTCCCAGGACAGGTACAGCACGGGGTTAGACACAGTAAAGCTCCCTCGACACTGTCCCCATCAAACACTCCCACGACAGATACAGCAAGTGGTTATATATAGAGTAAAGCTCCCGCTTCACTGTCCTCATCAAACACTCCCAGGACATAGACAGCACAGGGTTAGATACAGATAAAGCTCCCTCTACACTGTCCCCATCATATAATCCAATGACAGACACAGCATGGTGCTACATTAAAGGAAAGGCTGCCTCCACATTGTGCACATCAAACAGACCCAGGACAGGTACAGCACGGGGTTAGATACAGCTCAAATCTTCCTCTACATTTTGCCCATCATTGTGTGTGTGTGTGTGTGTGAGAGAATGTGTGTGTGAGAGAGAGAGAGTGTGAGTGCGTGAGAGAGTGTGTGTGCATGAGAGAGGGTGTGTGCGTGAGAGAGAGTGTGTGCGTGAGAGAGAGTGTGTGCGTGAGAGAGAGTGTGTGCATGAGGGAGAGTGTGTGTGTGAGAACGTGTGTGTGTGTGAGAGAGAGTTTGTGTGAGAGAGAGTGTGTGAGAGAGAGTGTGCGCGAGAGAGTGTGCGAGAGAGAGTGTGCGAGAGAGAGAGTGTGCGCGAGAGAGAGTGTGCGCGAGAGAGAGTGTGTGCGAGAGAGAGTGTGTGCGAGAGAGAGTGTGTGCGAGAGAGAGTGTGTGCGAGAGAGAGTGTGTGCGAGAGAGAGTGTGTGCGAGAGAGAGTGTGTGCGAGAGAGAGTGTGTGCGAGAGAGAGTGTGTGCGCGAGAGAGAGTGTGTGCGAGAGAGAGAGTGTGCGAGAGAGAGAGTGTGCGAGAGTGTGTCTGAGAGAGAGTGTGTGTGTGAGAGAGTGTGTGTGTGAGAGAGAGTGTGTGTGTGAGAGAGTATATGTTTGAGAGAGAGTGTATGTGTGAGAGAGTGTGTGTGTGTGAGAGAGTGTGTGTGTGAGAGAGTGAGTTTATGTGTGTGAGAGAGTGAGTGTATGTGTGTGAGAGAGTGAGTGTGTGTGTGTGAGAGTGTGTCAGTTGGAGAGAATGCATGGGTGAGAGTGTGTGAGCGTGAAAGTGTCTGTGAGAGAATGTGTGTGAGAGAGAAATTGTGTGAGAGAGAAAGTGTGTGTGACAGAGAGGAGGAGCGTGTGTGTGAGTGAGAGAGTGTGTAAGAGATAGTGTATGTGTGTGTGAGAGACAGAGAGAGCATGTGTGTGTGTGTGTGTGTGTGTCTGAGAGTGTGTAAGGAGAGCGTCTGTGTGACCTGATCTTCCTCTACAGTCTATCAGTAACTGAAACATGGGATTAGATGCAAAGTAAAGCTCCCTTGACACTGTTCCCATCAAACACACCCAGGAAAGGTACAGGTACAGCACAGAGTTCGATACAGAGTAAAGCTCCCTCGACACTGTCCCCATCCAACACACCCAGGACAGATACAGCACGGGGCGAGATAGAGTAAAGCTTCCTCTACACTGTCCCCATCAAACACTCCCAGGACAGGTACAGCACGGGGTTAGATACAGAGTAAAGCTCCCTCTACACTGTCCCCCATCAAACACACCCAGAACAGGTACAGCACGGGGTTAGATACAGAGTAAAGCTCCCTCTACACTGTCCCCATGAAACACACACAGGACAGGCACAGCACGGGGTTAGATACAGATAAAGCTCCCTCTGCACTGTCACTATCAAATAACTATCAAATCTCCACATCATGACGATCAAATATTCCAATGACAGATACAGCATGGGGATAGATACAGGGAAAAGCTGCCACACATCAAACACACCCAGGACAGGTACAGCATCGGGTGAGATACAGCGTAAATCTCCCTCCACATTGTGTGTGTGAGAGAGAGAGAGAGTGTGTGTGAGAGAGAGTGTGTGTGTGTCTGAGAGTGTGAGAGAGTGTGTGTGTGAGAGAGAGAGAGCGTGTGTGTGTGTGAGATTTTGTGTGTGTCTAAGAGTGTGTAAGAGAGAGAGGGTGTGTGTGTGTGTGTGAGCTGATCTTTCTCTCCACCCTATCGGTAACCGCAACACTATATTCTGCACCCTTTCCTCTCCTTCTCCCTGTGTACTCTATGTACAGAATGTTTTGTCTGTATAGCGCACAAGAAACAATACTTTTCACTGCATCCCAATACAAATCAATCAAATCAAATCAAATTAACACGGTGAAGTTTGGACCCTGTGGGGTGACAGTTGTCTGAATACAGATTCTATCTTATTGTAACATTCAGGTACCACGTGTACTGAGCTCACCAGCGTTCTGTCTGTATTGTGTGAATCCAGTCTTGAAATATCCACTAATGTTGCTAATTCTGCCAAGACAGAAACAGAGAGTGTTTGAATTCTCCGTGATTCGACCCCTTAACGATAAACAACATGGTGGATGAGAGGGATAGAGAGGGAGAGGGTGAGAGGGATAGAGAGGGAGAGGGAGAGAGAGAGAGAGGAAGAGAGAGAGATGGAGCGATACAGAGTAACAGAGAGAAAGGGAGAGGGAGCAATGCAGAGAGTAACAGTTAGACAGTGAGGAATAGAGATTAATTCAGATGGGTAGTGAGTGACAGGGGAGTCCGAGACGCTACATAAGCAAGGTAAAGATTTGAAAATGGAGGAGTGTTTCTTACCCACTTTTAAAAGACAATCCACACTCACACCAGTCACATTTCACACTCTCTGCTCAGTCCTGTGTTGGGGGGTGTTGAGTGTGGGATCAGTGTTTGCTTTTCTCAAACCGCAGTGATATTCCCAACAAGGGCAAGACGTTTCAGTGTTTAAAACTGTAAACATTTAAAAACAAAAGCAGACAGGATTTGGTTAAATCTCACGGGATCCAGGGTGAGGTAGCCAAATGGATATAAAATAGGCTGGATGACAGAAGACAGAGGGTGGTTGTAGAGGGTTGTTTTTTTGGTCAAACTGGAGGCCTGTGACCAGCGGGGTGCCTCAGGGATCGGTGCTGGGTCCACTGTTATTGGTCATCTATATTAATGATTTGGATGGGAATTTAGGAGGCATGGTTTGTAAGTTTGCAGTTGACACCAAGATTTGTGGCATCGTGGACAGTGAAGAAGGTTATCTCGGGTTGCAATGGGATCTTGATCAATTGGGCCAGTGAGCTGTTGAATGGCAGATGGAGTTTAATTTAGATAAATGCAAGGTGATACATTTTGGTGGATCGAACCAACACAGGACTTACTCAGTTAATGGTAGGGTGTTGCTGAGAGTTACAGAACAAAGAGATCTCGGGGGTACAGATTGACAGCTCCTTGAAAGTGGAGTCACAGGTGGATAGAGTGGTGAAGAAGGCATTCCACATGCTTGGTTTCATTGGTCAGAACATGGAATACAGGAGTTGGGACGTCTTGTTGAAGTTGTACAAGACATTGGTAAGACCACACTTGGAATGCTGTGTATTGTTCTGGTCACCCTTATAAAAAGGAGATTATTAAGCAAGAAAGTGTGCAGAAAAGAATGACTGGGATGCTATGGGGTCCTGATGGTTTGAGTTATAATGAGAGGCTGGATACTCTGGGACTTTTTTTCCCTTGAGTTGGCTTAGTGGTGTTCTTATAGAGGTCTCTCAAATAATGAGGGCATGGATACAGCAGCTTTACAGAACCTTAGTTAGGCCGCACTTGGAATATAGTGTTCAATTCTGATCGACACACGACCAGAAAGATGTGGAGAATTTGGAGAGGGTTCAGAAAAGATTTACCAGGATGTTGCCTGGTATGGAGGGCATTAGCTCTGAGGAGAGATTGGAGAAACTTGGTTTGTTCTCACTGGAACGACGGAGGTTGAGGGGCGACCTGATAGAATTCAACAAGATTATGAGAGGCATGGACAGAGTGGATAGTCAGAAGCTTTTTACCAGGGTTGAAGAGTGAATTACTAGGGGGCACAGGTTTAAGGTGCGAGGGACAAGGTTTAAAGGAGATGTACAAGGCAAGTTTCTTTACACAGAGGGTGGTGGGTGCCTGGAACTCGCTGCCGGGGGAGGTAGTGGAAGCGGATACGATAGTGAGTTTTACGGAACGTCTGGACAAGTACATGAATAGGATGGGAATAGAGGGATATGGTCCCCGGAAGGGTAGGGGGTTTTAGTTCAGTCGGGCAGCATGGTCGGTGCAGGCATGGAGGGCCGAAGGGACTGTTCCTGTGCTGTAATTCCTGTCCCCATCAAACACTCCCAGGACAGGTACAGCACAGGGTTAGATACAGAGTAAAGCTCCCTCTACACTGTCCCCATCAAACACTCCCAGGACAGGTACAGCACAGGGTTAGATACAGAGTAAAGCTCCCTCTACACTGTCCCCCATGAAACACTCCCAGGACAGGTACAGCACGGGGTTAGATACAGAGTGAAGCTCCCTCTACACTGTCCCCATCAAACACACCCAGGACAGGTACAGCACAGGGTTAGATACAGAGTAAACCTCCCTCTACACTGTCCCCATCAAACACTCCCAGGACAGGTACAGCACGGGGTTAGATACAGAGTAAAGCTCCCTCTACACTGTCCCCATCAAACACTCCCAGGACAGGTACAGCACAGGGTTAGATACAGAGTAAAGCTCCCTCTACACTGTCCCCATCAAACACTCCCAGGACAGGTACAGCACAGGGTTAGATACAGAGTAAAGCTCCCTCTACACTGTCCCCCATGAAACACTCCCAGGACAGGTACAGCACGGGGTTAGATACAGAGTAAAGCTCCCTCTGCACTGTCCCCATCAAACACTCCCAGGACAGGTACAGCACGGGGTTAGATACAGCTCAAATCTTCCTCGACATTTTGCACCATCATTGTGTGTGTGTGTGTGTGTGTGTGTGTGTGTGTGTGTGAGAGAATGTGTGTGCGAGAGAGAGAGAGTGTGGGTGTGTGTGAGAGAGAGATTGTGTGAGAGAGAGTGTGCGTGAGAGTGTGAGTGTGTGAGAGAGAGAGTGTGTGTGTGAGAGAGTGTGTGTGCGAGAGAGAGAGTGCGAGAGTGAGAGTGTGTGCGAGAGTGAGTGTGTGCGAGAGAGAGAGTGTGTGCGAGAGAGCGTGTGTGCGAGAGAGAGTGTGTGCGAGAGAGAGTGTGTGCGAGAGAGAGTGTGTGTGTGTGTGAGAGAGATTGTGTGCGAGAGAGTGTGTGCGAAAGTGTGTGTATGAGAGAGAGTGTGTGTATGAGAGAGCGTGTGTGAGAGAGTGTGTGCGAGAGAGTGTGTGCGTGTGAGAGAGAGAGTGTGTGCGAGAGAGCCTGTGCGTGAGAGAGAGAGTGTGTGCGTGAGAGAGAGTGTGTGTGTGAGAGAGAGTGTGTGCGTGACAGAGAGAGAGAGAGTGTGTATGAGAGACAGTGTGTGCGAGAGTGAGAGTGTGTGTCTGAGAGAGAGTGTGCGTGTGCGAGAGAGAGTGTGTGTGAGAGACAGTGTGTGCGAGAGTGAGAGTGTGTGTGTGAGAGAGAGTGTGCGTGTGAGAGAGAGTGT